>NC_042998.1:1512500-1520878 GCF_006345805.1 Octopus sinensis | reverse complement strand
GCACCTTGGGCAAGTGTCTTCTATTATAGCCTCGAGCCGACCAAAGCCTTGTGAGTGGATTTGGTAGACGGAAACTGAAAGAATCCCGTCGTATATATATATATATATATATTATACATACACATATATATATCTGTCCCCAACACCACTTGGCAACTGATGTTGGTGTGTTTACGTCCTTGTAACATAGCGGTTCGGCAAAAGAGCTCGGTAGATAAAGTACTAGGCTTACAAAGTATAAGTCCTGGGGGCGATTTTCTCCACTATAGGCGTTGCACCAGCATGGCCGCAGTCAAATGACTGAAAAAATGAAAGAATAGAAGAAAAGAACATAATATGATGTATGCATGCATGTATGCAGTATGTATGTATGTATATATGTGTGTATATATATGTATGTATATATATATATGTATATATTATATATATATATATTCTATATATATATATATATAATATATATATATGAATGTCGTATGAACTATTGTAATCTAATAAGGCTGCTACATTAAGGGAAATTTAATTAAATACGTAATTAGATTTATTGTGAAAATGTAATTAAAACATTGAGGCAAGAAATAAAAATGTATAAATTGGCCTTTAGGCCTACTCGGCACGATTTGTGCTGTACATGAATTTTTTATATTTCAGAAATGTCAAGAGGGAATTTCATTTTCAGAGAAACTTTTGTGACAAGTTATGAACATTAATATAATATACTTTAAATGATATATAATATAGCATGATATAATACGATATAATATGATATAATATAACATAATATATAATAATATATTATTATACAATATAATGTATACAATATAATATACATATATACATATCAATACACACACACATATACATACATACACACATCAGACACACTCACAGACACAGACACACGTGCGCTTACACACACACATATGCATACAGTAATACCGAACACTAAGAATGAGTACTCTGCACTGTATTGGTGGTATAAATATTCTTTATTTGTGGATTAACAAGGCGACCAATGGTTTCATGTAACACGCATGAACAATTGTGAAAATCTCTTCACATGAAAGTACTGGGTGCCTTGTTAACCTACAAATAAAGTATATAATATAATGTAATATTATAATATATTCTAATATAGTATATAATGTAATATATGTAATATATATATATAATATAATATAATATAATATAATATATATATATAATATATTATAATATAATATAATATAATATAATATAATATATATATATATATATATATATATATATAGACAGACACACAAATACACACACACACGCAAACATATTTATAATTTCACTTCTACTAGCAGCCATCAGAAAAAAACCCCGCTAACAGTACCATGCGCATTTCATAAGAATAACACGTGAACTCTGATATAATGACCGATCAATTTTTATTTATTTTAGCTTATGTTCTACTTTGGCAACAGAACTAAATTGTTTTAGAAGACGATGGAACCCAGTAGAATATTTTGAAAAATGGAAACATTATAAATGACTAATACTATTGGAAAAATAACAGAATACATCACAGCATTCTAGTATGCCTTAAACTTTGGAAATTATGTATCTTGTCAAAGGAATTGACTTCTTTAGCTCTTTTTCCGTGGTTTGCATTCTAAAAGAAAACTCAATAAAAGTATGAGCTAACTTGAAAGACTACGTGAATGCTCGATCTACTAAAAATAGGAGCTAAGGATTTTGCAATCGTACCCCAAAGTTTTCAGAAAGATGAAGGACAGGTAACATGCTTTAAAAAATAAAAGGATAGTCAAGAGTGTAATGCAGTCCATTACAAGTCGACCCAGTTTGACCTACGATACAATGCTTAACTATAGTAACCACCCTTGAAGGCAGTGCCCCAGCATGGTCGTAGTTCAATGACTAAAACAAGTAAAGGAAAGAATAAAAGAAAACGCCTTTGAAAAGATGATCGAAAATGTATGGGAACTCCTAATTCCATCTTCGCTGGAATAGCATTGATTACTTTGTTACTGAGTAGTTTGTCGGCGATAAATCAGCAGCATATCTCTTTTCTGACTACAACTACTAACCGTAATACCCACTATACTGGCCGTTTAAATGCACTTTAAAGCGCTCTTATAAAAGACAATCCCGCTATTATTGAATGCATAAACAAGCACCAACATAGGGAATACCGGTGGAACATTTCTATCAACACCTGTATCAGGTGTAAACATAACAGGACAGATATAGTTGTTTAGCAGAGACAAGAAAATATGTAACTGCTCTATTGACGTGAATGTCTCTTTGGAAAATAGAAAGGGGACAACTACTTCGGAACCTTCAGTTTCTATATCCAGATTATAAATCCACTTTTATACCTATAATAATTGGTGCATTTGGTTTTGTTACTAAATCCCAAAGTGACAAACTGGAAAAGTTAAGGTTTCCAGATAAAGAAATCAACTCGTTTCACGCACGATGCAGTGGAACAGTAAAAATAAGCAAGACTTTGCTCATGTTCAAAATCTGACCTTGTTTTTATTATCTACATTCCGACGATGGAGCTTTGTATCTCTGTTAGAAACCAACTCCTTTGCAGGAAGAATTCAAATGATTGAAAATAGAAAATATACATAGGCGCAGGAGTGGCTGTGTGGTAAGTAGCTTGCTTACCAACCACATGGTTCCGGGTTCAGTCCCACTGCGTGGCATCTTGGGCAAGTGTCTTCTGCTATAGCCCCGGGCCGACCAATGCCTTGTGAGTGAATTTGGTAGGCGGAAACTGAAAGAAGCCTGTCGTATATATGTATATATATATATATATATATATATATATATATATATATATATATATATATGTGTGTGGTGTGTGTGTGTGTTTTGTATGTCTGTGTTTGTCCCTTAGCATTGCTTGACAACCGATGCTGGTGTGTTTACGTCCCCGTCACTTAGCGGTTCGGCAAAAGAGACCGATAGAATAAGTACTGGGCTTACAAAGAATAAGTCCCGGGGTCGAGTTGCTCAATTAAAAGCGGTGCTCCAGCATGGCCGCAGTCAAATGACTGAAACAAGTAAAAGAATAAAAGAATATAAGAATACATGCATTCATATAAGCATATATATTTTCAATATAAAGTGTGTCAGACGTTCATATTTTCCGCTCATTTATTTTCTCTATAGACGTGTGTTATAGTCTCAAGCAAATAAGTATATTTACACGAATATTTATTGAGCATTCTTGTTGAAATATGTTTTACTAAGACTAAGTATGAAATGCTCCGTGGAGGACTTATATGCCCCTAAAAATTTAACTCCATGTTGAGCACGTTGGACTAATTCTTTTCTCAGGAGCCAGTTTCTCCCTGTTGAGTATAAAATATTTGTTTTTGCGACACATTTGTTAATTTCTATTCAATTCCACGTGACTACCAGTTACAGGGAAAATCTGTTTTTTTACATCTCTAATGAAAGATATTCTTCTGTAGAGGAAGAATTTCTACGAAACAAGAACGTCACGCACATTTTCTTAGATCATGTATCAGACGTCGGCTCTTCCATTTATTGTAGATAAACTTATATCGTAGTACCAAGTAATTCATAATTGATACAAATATTTGTTGAGTACTTTTGGTGAAAAATACCCCACTAACGCTATTTATGATGTACCATGTGGAGCACGTATGTTTTATTACAAAGTGCATGTATATGTTGTATGTATGTGCGTTGTTTGAGTAAATATGTATCTGTAAAAACATATATTTGTATATAATATATATATATATATATATATATATATATATATCAGAGAGAGGAAATTTGGCGAGTGGAATGTAACCCAGACAAATGTCAAGTTTCGGTGAATTCCGAATTCCGTTTGCACTTGATATACTTTGCAATACTCAAGCATAATTTTTTTATTTCCAAAACGCAGCAGGAAGCCCCAAGTCTACTCGATCTCTAAGAAAACGAACCAAAATTCTAACAGATTTCTCAAAAAGCTTCTTCCAGACACTGTCGTTGGTTAATTCTACTTTAATGACTCACTAATAAACTTTTAGTGAGTCTACAGTCGTTATTATCTTTGCAGTTTAGTCCAGTCAGTTTAAGCCGAGCCTACCTGTGTTGAAAGGCATTCCAGTTATGACCATCCCACCTGATTCTTATATGCAAGGAACCTATGCCCTCATTTTCCAACGTGTCCGTTTTTGTTTTCAAATTTATATTCTAAGATGGTTGGGTACGATCATGCTGGGGCACCGCCTTGAAGGGTTTCAGTATTTATTTTATCAGTCTTATTTGCCGAACCACTAAGGGACGGGGTTCATAAACAAAGCAACACCGGTTATCATGTGGCGAAAGAGAGGCAAACACAACACAAAGGCGCACACGCATGCATTCACAATCATATGCATATACACATATATGTATATATGTGTATATATATATATATATGTATGTATACACACACACACACACATTCACATACATATATACATATAGAGTCTGTAGGTGAGAGTTAAGAAAGTCCAGTACAGGAAACCCATGCGACTGCTCGAATGAATTTGAACTTAAATTCCAGCTTCTCACCTTTGCTAACCTTTTCTTCAAAGGGACGGCAGACTTATTGTAAATAACTTCGTTGCTTACCTATGACTTCATGCATAAATCACCTGCAAGTTATGGTTGTTACATACCTCTTGGCTTCCTGAGACAGGTGTCCAGATTAGGTATTACATAATTTCCATATATGCATAGTTTGATTTTAATTCGGTATTTCTTGTGCTCCATGTATATATCTATATATATGCAGCCTAATTGTATCTATCTAACTTACTCCTTGCTGTCACCGTTTTCTTTCTTTTTTTCTTTCTTTCTATCTATCTATCCTCTCACTTTCTCTCTTCATATATATGCATGCATACATACATACATACATACAACATACATACATACATACATCATACAATACATACACACACACACACACATTTAATATATATATCATATAGATATATATATATATATATATATATAATATATATATATAATTATATTATATATACATACATATATACATATACACACACACTTCCACACAGTTTCCGTTCATAAGTCATTCACAAAACAATAATCGATCTGGGGCTATAGTAGAAGTCACGTGTTCACGGTACCGCTCAGTGTCCGACACTGCGTTGTTTTAAAGCTAGCTTCTTAACCGCGCAGTCATGCCTGCGCTTTGTGACTTGAAGATTTGGTTGCTATTTCTAGCAGGTCAAGTTACTTCGCATCGGCAACCCTGTTAGCTCATCTGCCGTGTTATTTGAAGCGCTGGACAAATGAATACAATATATTGGATACAAATGTGCAAACAAATCCGAGAGGGAAGTTATCGGCCAATCTCTGAAAACGAAAGCGAAAATTCATTGATACACAGCAATATATATCGAACGTTGTGAAATGTTATTGAAGAGAGCTGCGGTGTGATTTTGAGGGAGATTTGTCTTCCATTTCTAAAAGGTCGAACCAGCAAGTGTAAGTACTCTCGTTGACACCAGCGCTGTGTTATCGTCAAACCATAAACACAGACAGACACACACACAGACAGACACATACACATAGCCATATATACACACTCACATATTTGACCTCATACAATGATATACAAACACCATGCACTCGTAATTGGCAACGATACAACCACTCAGAGGTTACAGCCAGAGTTTTAACATCAAACGTTTTATAAACGTATGAATACGTTTCAAACTGTTTTGATATTTTCAGAAATGTTAAAAATACATATTCTACCAAAGTATGCAGGACAGAACGTGTGCTTGTGCGCATGTGCAAGCGTCTGCATAATACATACATATGTGTATGTGTGTATGTAAGTATGTCTGCATGTCTGTATGTCTGTCTGTCTGTCTGTATGTATGTATGTGTGTGTGTGTATGTATGTATGTGTGAGTGTATGTCTGCCTGTATGTATGTATCTTTTATTTTAGATTTTGATTCAGTCACAAGACCGCGGCCATGCTGGGGCACTGCCTTGAAGGGTTTCAGCTGTGGCTGTGCGGTAAGAAGCTTTCTCCCTAACCACATGTTCCGGGTTCAGTCCCACTGCATGGCACCTTGGGCAAGTATCTTCTACTATAGCCTCGGGCCGACCAAAGCCTTGTGAATGGATTTAGGGGACGGAAACTGAAAGACGTCCGTCGATATATATATATATATATATATAGATAGATAGATATAGATATATATACAAACAAAAAATATCATGTTGTTGATGCTGAAATTCCAATGAAGGAGCCTTGGATTTAGGTTGGAAACCGGCTCCTTCTCTCTTAGTAAGAAATCATGAAATAACATTGAACAATGACATACATACATTCATACATGCACACACGCAAACTCGCACACAGACACACATACGCATATACCCTCAAATACACATATATATACACAAACATACACAAATCACATTTGTTCATATGCACACACATTACACATTCCCATATGAATACACAATAGCCTCACAGGCAAAATCTCCGACACACACATACATATGCTCACGCACGCCCAAACTGCGTCACCATAGGATTCATACTTATAAAATCGCACACTCACAGATCACGAAATGTATGCAAACCATATACACAGACATGCAAACACGCATGCACATACACACTACATACCATACATATGTACATAGACACATACATATATGCATACAGATATACACATATGCAAACATTTACTTGGTCACAGAAAACTGGAAACCTAAACGTACAAAACCAAACACACGCAGGTGCTCGCGTGAACTTGATCAACCCTTGGCTAGGAGAACTGAGTGAGGTGGTCTGATCTGGAAAGGATCGAAAGCTCCTTGACCTCAGAAAGATTACTGGCGACGCATCCTAGAGCACACAAACACACACAAACACACACACACACACACACACACATGCACATCCGTAAACACACACACATGTACACACATGCCCCAGCATGGTCGCAGTCGAATGATTGAAACAACTAAAAGTTAAAAGATGCTGAGACCCCCTTCGGTCATGACTGACCCTGGGATTGCACCTAGAAAGTTACCCTCCGAGGCACAAGTCCGGGCAAGGTTGTTTATGGAAGACCAGCAGTCGCCCATGCATACCAGCCTCCCCTCTCCACACCACTGATGTTATCCAAGGGAAAGACAAAGGTCGATACAGCTTGGCACCAGTGACGTCGCAATTCATTTCTACAGCTGAGTGAACTGGAGCAACGTGAAATGAAGAGTCTTGCTCAAGAACACAACGCGCAGCCCGGCCCAGGATTCGAACTCACAACCTCACGATCGTAAGCTCGACGCTCTAACCACAATCGGTTGTAAAGCGGTGGGAGGGACACATGCGCATGCTCAGGACACATGCGCATGCTCAGGCACATGCGCATGCTCAGGCACATGCGCATGCTCAGGCACATGCGCATACACATTTAACTAAGTATGAATCTGTGTGACTATATTGGTGTGTTTATGAATAAATGCAGTGTGTCAATATCTATATATGCTTATACCTTCATGAGTACGCATGTATCCATGCACACACACGTGTAGGCATATATATATATATATAATATATATATATATATGCTTACACGTGTGTATATATATGTGTGTGTGGTGTGGGTGAGTGTGTGTGTATGCATATACATGAATGTATATATATATATATATATATATATGTTATTACATTCTGAGACCCCCTTCGGTCACGACACTGACCATGGGATGTACCTAGAAAGTTTCCTCCGAGGCACAAGTCCGAACAGGGTATTTATGGGAAGAGCAGCGCCCCTGCATACCGGCCTCCCCTCTCCACGCCACCGTGCTTGTATCAAGGGAAAGACAAAGGCCGATACAGCTGGAACAACGTGAAATAAAGTGTTTTGCTCAAGAACACAACACGCAGCCCGGTCCAGGATTCGAGCTCATAACCTCACGACGTGAGCTCGACGCTCTAACCACTGAGCCATGTGCCTTCTAATATTATATATTATATATATATATATATATATATCTATATATATATATATATATATATATATGTATGTATGTATAATATATATATAGATATATATATATATATATATATATATATATTATATATATATATATATATACATGTATATATATATAGTATGTCATTATGTATATATATATTATATATACACAAACACACACACACAAACACACACACATATATATATATATATATATATATATATAAACCACATGATTATACCAGTGATATCTTTCTACACGCCCAATTAATCACGCGTGTGAACTCCCAAAGCCATACACTTACGAGTGCAACCTAATAACCACGGTGGTATAT
>NC_042998.1:1497500-1505000 GCF_006345805.1 Octopus sinensis | reverse complement strand
GTTATGACTGATATTAAGACTATGACTGATATTAAGACTATGACTGATATTAAGACTATGACTGATATTAAGACTATGACTAAGAGTCTGTTAAACACTGCCACCTGTTCTTTGGGGATCTTTAGAGGAGTTAAGTTCTCTGCTAGAATACAAATTCTTCTCTCTTCACCAATGTTTTCCCTGCAAATAGTAGGCTATAGCTGTTCAGGTGTGGGCACCCCGCTCCCAGCAAGCTGCACCGTTCTTTTTAGGCTACGTGGGTGTGCAAATGTGTGACCAACTTATATAAATAAAAAAAAAACTTACCATATTGGACTTCTCACAGAACAGGTGTCGCAGAATCGAGACATGTGGTAGTTGCAGATTCACGAACTCGTGTAGCCTAGTCATGGCATGATGATGAGGAGGAGGGTGATTATGAGGATGATGATGAGGAGGGTAATTATGAGGATGATGATGATGATGATGCTGCTGCTGATGATGATGATGATAATGCTGACGAATGCAACAATAATTACAGCAGCATTATATTAATTTCTAACATGGGCAGAAGGTTACAAATTTACTTTTTCATTTTGTTTTTGGCGGATAGTGTATCGTCAGTTAAGTCGATTTAAGAATCGTACTTGTGTTGTTGCCGCATGGTAAGCAAAGGCAACCCCCCACCCTAAAAAAAAACATTAACCGGTCGCATTTTAACTCACTTAAAACAGTATCAAAATATTAATAATACGAGAATTCCAGTAATTTTTAAAATAAAATTAAGAAGCAGCGGGTATCCACAAATGAAGACATATCAATAAAACCTTCAATGGAAACATGTTGAAAAAGTATTAGGCCTCATAGCAGTAACGGTATATGAAACACACACACACACACACACACACACTCATATACAAGGAAAGAGAGAGAGAGACAGAGATAGAGAGAGTGAGTGTGTGAGTGTGTGTGTGTGTAAGAGAGAGAGAGAAACCAAGCAGACGTTAGATGTAGATGCCTGTATATTTTGCTTTGTTAGAATTGAAGAAATCTGTGTTGACATGGAATAAGCTTTCAGTTTGTAGATTGCGCTTATTGATTGTAGTGAGGGTTGTGTATATATATGCGTATATGTATTTATGTATATATGAATGTACGCACACAAACACACACACACACACACACACACACACACACACGTACACACATAGACACATACACACACACCTACACAGAGGGATGTCCATGTATTTTTGTGTGCCTGAAATCGATGTTTGTGTTGTTGCAGTCAGTGAGATCTGCACATCCAGTCTGCCAGATACAAGGTGTGGTTGCTAAATTGCCTATCATCTTGCGCTCTCCATCAAGAAAGAGTTGCTTTTTTTTATCTTTTTTGTATGATCTTGGGTTAAAGTGAAAAGCAATTTCGCTGATGTTTAATGGTTGGTTAACGTGTGGAAGACGACTGCGCTTGAAGACGTCGTTTATTTCTGTGTTCGTGAGTTTTGTGGTGATTGAATTCTACTCTCTCGGTCTGTGTTGTGATTTGAAGAGAGGCACATTAAGATGTGCAGGTTGGAAGTTAGCGACAAACTTTTCCAGGACTTATGCAGGTCTACTAGGCGGGTGGATGTGTGAACAGACTATTAATTCACTCGAGTTTTTGATGAGTTTTAGATATGTTATAATTTTACTCTGCTTCCAGAAACTGGGAATTTGAATGAGTTGCTACGCATGACTGAAGATGTCGGTGGGCTCAGTGATTCCTTTGGGATGTTAGTATTTTCTTGTTATTTCATGAGAAGGAAAAAGGAAGGGTAAACATTGCGGTTTAGGTTGAAAGTAAATTTCATTTGTTCTGCGTTTTTGTTTTGTTTGTGTGGTTTTTAGTAATTCATTTTTCGAGATATATTTGATAAGGACTCCTACTTAGTGTTGCAGTGTGGATATATTAGTTGAAATTACTGAGACATGGGTTGTGCTGATCGTTGATGTTAATACTGCAAGTGTTGATTTAAATGGTTACCAGTTTCCTGTATATTTTTGCTGTTTCCATTTATTAGTTGTTTGATGCTGAGATCTAATTCACTCATATGTGCTTTTGATGTATTATATTTGAGACAGTCTCCCGTTTTTATGTCTACGTGTTTCTGGAGTGTGACTGGATTTCTATCTCTTATGTTCCTTTGCAAGTTTATATTTTTGGATGCATCGATACTTATTTCCTCGAATGAATGTTCGATAATGATTGTATCTTTGAATTCTGAAAAGTCATTCCACAGTGTTTTTTTTTCCCTTCAGTTCATAAAAGTGATTTTATTTCCTTCACTGAGTTTGTATTGTTGGTAATTAGTAGATAGTCTGAAGAAAGTTGATGAATTATTTTTGCCAAATGTTTGTGATAAATTGAGCAAAAATTGATACCTGGAACAGAGCTGTAGGTTATTTGGTGTTGGAGTGGATTACGTGTTGTGGATCGGTGATAATGTAAAAGGAAGTGTACTTGTGAAGATATTACATTACCTATTTTGAAATCTGCATTAATTCAAAAACCAGAATGTGTTGAGTGCATTGAGGCCTTCTCTAATGACTAAGGTTTTGAGGGAACAGTAAGATAAAAGTGAGTGTATATATTATATATATATATATATATATATATATATATATATATATATATATGTATATATATATATTTATTTTATTTTCTCTCCCTTTTTATTTTTCTCCCTATTTTTATTTCCTCTCCCCATTTTATTTTCTCTCCCTGTTTATTTCTGTGTTCCTTTCTGTTGAAGAGCGTAGACTCGAAACCATAAGAGACCTTCTCACTTCCCGAGCGTTTAACTAATACATGTTTGCTGTTTACACACCCGGCTTTGTTTTTTTTTGTAAATTCTCACTATATATATATATATATATAACTTGTGCTTCGTATTGGTCGTTTACATCATGAAAGCCTGCCATTCCAGAGTATCATCGTTTCGTAGTTAGTTTAAGAACGTATTTTGAAATATCTATATATTGAATTCAATTCTTTTTGTTGTTATATGACCCCACTGCACATATTGTGAAAGGAACATTCTATTCTGGATTGGGTATTTTAGGAATATTGGATGTTTGGAGTTCTGCTATTAAGATTACTAATGTCGTATTATAGAATTTTTAGTCATTTTTTGTGTCATTTTTGCAAAGTGGTTTGTGTGTGTATGTGTTTATTTTAAAATGTATTCCGTGAGGAACTGTGACATGGGAAGGGAGATAATAATGTATTTCAAGTTCTCATTGTCAGCGTTGTCATCGTTGTCATTGCTATGTTTCCTGTAAAGTCATACACTTTTTTTAGAGTATTAATTACTGATGTTTGTGTGAGTAAACTCTACAAGACTCTTTTATAAGTATTTCAGAGCCCATTTTGTGATGATTCGTAACGACTATCGTTCTCAGATGACGTTCAAACGAGTTATCAGAAATATTTCTGTGTGTGAAGAATACATCATGCATTGACTTTTTTTTTAACCATTGTTCCTGTATCTTTCTTTTGTACAAATGTGCATCTTTTATGTGTGCTGTGAAGATTGTGAGGAAATTGGAAATAACTTTTGTGTTCTAGGCGAATCTATGTTGTTCAGTGAGATGTTTGACGGTTAGGAAGGTTTCTCCACATGTCTCTGCTCGATGATAACACAATGTTCAATTTATATTCTAAACTAGACAAAAAAAATTCTTTTAAATATAAGCATTGTCATCGTCACCTTGACCGACCAGGCTATCAGATGTTGCTACACATCGCTGGTCACAAAGCACTTTGCATTGTTTTAGCCTTCAAAAGACGCCACCCCACTGGCTAACAGAAGAAGAGTGAGAGAAAGTTTTGGCGAAAGAGTACAGCAGGGATAGCCACCACCACCTGCCGGAACCTCGTGGAGCTTTAGGTGTTTTCGCTCAATAAACACTCACAACGCCTGGTCTGGGAATCGAAACCGCAATCCTACGACCGCGAGTCCGCTGCCCTAACCACTGGGCCATTGCGCCTCCACATAAGCATTGTACTTGGTTTAAATATCTTATTTCTAAGAAAAATCACACCTTTTCCAAACATCTAGTACCCCCATTTTTTCCCTCCTTGACATTTTCCACCCGCTTGGGAGCACCTAACGTCAAGAGGGTGCTATCTCCCAGCAGAAGAACTGCTGCCCTAGAATAACAGAGTTTTCTGAAGAAAGATTGAATGTATTGCGTAGTGCTTCTTATCAGGTGAGCTAAAGTAGAATTGACAACCAGATAAGAAGTTGGCAACTATCGTGAAAGATAATGGGTGATCAGAAATTCTAATGGAGCTGAGAACATTATGACACTCTCAAAAAAGACATGGAGGGGTTGCGTTTTACCGTAGAAAAATGTTTGTAGAATATTGACAAGAAAATACTTATATATCGACCAGATGACCATTCATAATGTGCTTCTGTTCCTATGTGTCTGTGTGTGGTTAGCGCACTGTTCCAGACATGCAAGCAGTACTTTAGTGTTGGCTGAACCAGCATCTTGTACTGAGTCAGCAGTTGTTGTTGTTCCTGTTGTTTGCTTTATTGTTGCTGTTGTTACTGTTGCTGCTGTTGTTGTTGTCGTTGATGTCATTAGTCTGGAAGTCGTTATTTGTGGCTGCTGTTTCTGTTTACTTAAGTGTTTGTGGTCGATATTGACGATGTTGAAATGCATCTGGTGTTGCCGTTGTCGTGGTTGTTATATTTCCTAGTGGTGAATCTAATGCAGCTGTTACCTTATAATGATGTTGTTGTTACTACTGTTTGCTTAACTGCTTCCGGTTGGTGTGGCTCTGTGAGGGTGGGTTAAGAGCGCCAGCGAGTAGGTGGTTCGGTTCCGAGACGAACGACTCAAGGTTCCGTTTCCCGTCGTAATTATCTCATTTATTCCACTTATGTCAGAATTAGAATTAGCATCAACCACACAACCACCCGCTTATAGCACACCCTGAAGTCTGTTGCTATTGCTTATCTATCTATCTATCTATCTATCTATCTATCTATCTATCTATCTATCTATCTATCTATCTATCTATCTATCTATCTATATCTATCTATCTATCTATATCTATCTATCTATCTATCTATCTATCTATCATCTATCTATCTCTCTATCTCTCTCTCTCTCTCTCTCTCTCTCTCTATCTATCTATCTATCTATCTATCTATCTATCTATCTATCTATCTATCTCTCTATCTCTCTATCTATCTATCTATCTATCTATCTATCTATCTATCTATCTATCTATCTATCTATCTATCTGTTTTACTTGTTTCAGTCATTTGATTGCGGCCATGCTGGGGCACCGACTTGAAGGTGTTTTAGTCGAATGAATCAATCTCGATACTTATTTTTTAAAATCCTGGTATTTATTGTATATCGGGGTTCTTTTTGCTGAATCTCTAAGTCACGGGGACGTAAACGAACCAAACCGGTTGTCAAGTGATGATTACGGGGTACAAATGAAACATGCAATGACGCACACATACAACATACACACGCGCTCACACGCACACACATGCATACACACACACGCTCACACACACACACTTACACACACACACACACACGCGCGCGCGCACACGCACATATCACGTCGTTATAATTCAGAGGTTCGACAAGAAAGAATTAATATCAGTCTAAGAAAAAAGTATTAGAGTCAATTTTTTCGACTCAACACTTCGAGGCGGCGCTCCAGCATGGACACAGTCCAATGGCTGAAACAAATAAAATATAAAAGATACCCTACTCGCCTCCCATATATATATATACTACATAAATAATATTTTTATAAACAAACTCGAAAGGCTTTGCGAGTTACAGAGAGAAAGCTACCATGTGTTATAGTGAAAACTACAAATCTTTCGGGTTTGTAAAAATATTATTTATGTAGTATGAAGACAGTTTAAGTGTATATTGACTAAATTTGACTGAAATTGATGGGTGAGCGTTTGGCCAATCAAATTCGCAAGGAGCCATGAAAGAGTCGATTAGTGAGTTCGGTTCTGCTTGAGGTTAGCTCATCATGTTTCAGTCATTTGTTTATATTTAATAATGGGTGCTTCAAATAGAAGAATAAATATGATACACACACCAACACACACACCACACACACACACACACATATATATATATAATATATATATATATATATATATATATTATATATAATATATATATATATATTATATATATATATATAATATATATATATATACTACGTAATATTATTGTTGTGTAAGGTGGCGAGCTGGCAGAATTGTTAGCACACCGGGTAAAATGGTTAGCGGCGTTCAAATTCCACCGAGGCTACATTGCGGAACTGTTATTTTTAAAAGTTGTATTTGTTTATCCCCCGACGAGATACATCTGCACCGCCAGATGCTCCTGAACCAGTTGTTGGGTGTCCCACCCATGAACGATCGATGCTCGATGCGTTGAAACAATTGTGATTAATAAAAAATGCTCGTATATTCTTTATTCCGTCTTTCATTTGCCATATACATAACGATCACTGTGAAAGTAGCCGTGCTCTAGCATTAAGCTAATAAGTATAAACCACTCGTTTTATTATCCATTATATATATATATATCGTCGGACTCACAATCATGAGGTAGTGAGTTCGATTCCTAGACCACGCAGTGTGTTGTGTTCTTGGGCAAAACACTTTATTTCACGTTGCTCCAGTTCACTCAGCTGTAGAAATGAATTACGACGGTACTGGTGCGAAGCTGTATCGGCCCCTTTGTCTTTCCCTTGAGAGGGGGAGGCTCTATGCCATCGATGTTGGCGACTGCGGGTCTTCCATAAACAACCTTGCCCGGATCTATGCTTCGGAGGGTAACTTTCTAGGTGCAATCCCATGGTTATCCATGACTGAAGGGGTTCTTTACCCATTACTTCTGGGTCCGTGACTAGCAGGAAACCTTCAACATTTTTCAACAAGGGCTGCTTTAAGCCAATATACTTTTATCTTTCATCCTTTCGCGGTCGATAAAATAGCTACCAGTTGAGCACTGGGGTCGGTGTAATTGACTCACCATTCCCCTAAAATTGCTGGCCTTGTGCCAAAATTTGAAGTCATATATACATATATATATATATCTGTAATTTTAATCACTTAACGTCTATACAAGATGCTTACACAAGATGAATACGCAGTATTACGGTATTTTTACAATGCATCCACGTTCACTAAGATATAAATATTTCTGCATAATATAGTGTACTTCAGGTAAATTTGTCAGTTTGCATAACAGGGAAAGAAAATAGAATACCCCATCCAAAGATAAATAAAAAAAAAATATCAACTAGATTATGACTGGGGATAACAATTTACACAAAGTAGTTGACCTCCCTTCCACCACGGACTTCAGACGGCTCTGGAAAAAAGCAATACCAAGCAGTTGATGTATTTCTCAACTGCACCCCACACATAGTAATCCATTGAATACAATCAGAAGCCTGAAATTGGGGCT
>NC_042998.1:1492500-1495000 GCF_006345805.1 Octopus sinensis | reverse complement strand
TTTTTTTTCTGTCGAGTACTCATACGGCCCATTATTATTATTTACAGGATTGTTAAATTTGGCGCCGTATAACAAAACCATCCTCACCAATACATATGTATGTATGTATGTATGTATGTATGTATGTATGTATGTATGTATGTATGTATGTATGTATGTATGCATGTATGTATGTATGTATGTATGTGTGTATGTACGTATGTACGTATGTATGTATGTATGTGTGTGTATGTATGTATGTACATACATACATATAAATATATATTTATATATATATATATACACATATATACATGTGTATATATGTATATAATAAATACATACATATAAGAAGAGGGGAGAGAGAGAGAAAGAGGACGAGAGGTCAGATAGGTAAGACATGAATGCATTCATACACACACAACAAGCATTCAAGGAAACAAATCTAGCTTTGAAAAATCCCTAGAGAAAGAGAGTCATAGAATTAGATAGATAGATAGATAGATAGATAGATAGATAGATAGATAGATAGATAGATAGATAGATAGATAGATAGATAGATAGATAGATAGATAGATAGATAGTGAGAGAGAGTGAGAGAAATGTCAGCGTATGTGGGCGTGTGAGAATCTAATCTCTGTGTTTGTATGTTTGAAAGAATATTTATTTAGAATTGATCTGAAATATTTGCTCAGTTATAAACTCGTTGAGAGAATATGAAAGTCTGACTAGCGAGAGAGCATTACTATGTGGAGACTGCTGAAACGAATTTGGCTTTGCTTTTTAGTTTGATTGTAGAAATCTATATCGATATTTGGAATCTATCATCTGGTAGTATTGTTGTTGTTGTTGCTGTTAGTATTATTTTTGCTGTTTAGCCCCAGGCCTCTCCTAATGAAGGCGATCTGTTGTCATATCAAAAGCCTTCTCTCACATATTTTCAGACACAGTATATCCCGGTTGTATCAGGCACGGGCAACTTTTTTTGAGAAGGGGGCCGCACGAGATATGGCTCATTATCAAAGGGGCTGCACTGCTAAATAAATTCAAAGTTGTTTTCCGTCAGATGTGCCAGTCGGAAAATCCTGCCTACCGCATTTTCAACGTTATTCAACATTTTCAAAATTATTCAACGATTCCTAATTTATTGTTTCGTTTTAATTATTCGGGGTGTTCAGAGCTACTTGGCTGTTATTTCTAGACATTCGGATGACTATGTTAAAGCAACCTCACTGCAAGTGTGAACTTAATCATAAGCGTATAACTAAAAACGTTGCGAGACGCCATGGAGCAATTAAGTTGATTGATTCTGTATACGTATAAAAGTTTACCCATATTCTAATTAGTAAGGATTAAAACCGTAAGAGAGAAAGAGAGGAAAAGAGAGAAAATGAGGAGAATAGAAGGAGAAAAAGAGAGATAGAGTAAAAAAGAAAGAAAGAGAGAGAGAGAGGATTGCATGAGTATTTGATAACTCGGGTATAATGTAATTGCCATCCTACTTAGGTTCTGTTCCAAGAGAAATAACGAACTTTTTTATTTTATTAAAAATGACTCAGAAGAGGTTAAAGGGAGAAATATAAAATAATTAATCCTAATTTTAGCTAAAAGTTAGCAATTTTGAGTCAGTTACATCGAACCAGTGCTCGACTGGTAATTATTTTTGAAGGGATAAAAGGCAAAGTTAGCACCGTCGGAATTTGCACTCAGAACGTAATAAGTCAGAAGAAACACTACGAAGTATTTTGACAGACGTGCTACCAATTTTGCCAGTTCGCCGCCTTAGAAAGTATGAAAATAATAGTTTCAAATTTTAGCGCAAGGCCAGCAATTTTCAGGGATGACGAAATCGATTACATCGACCCCAGTGCTCAACTGCTACGGTACTTATTTTATCAACTCCAGAAGTATGAAAGGCAAGGTCCACCGCCGTGGATTTGAACCCAGAACGTAAAGACGGACGAAATACTGCTATGCAATTGGGTTGGTGTGTTAAAGGAAGGAAGTACAAAATAATGATTTCAAATTTTGGCACAAAGCCAGAAATTGCGGGGAAGTGGGGCGAATCAATTACATCGACTCCAATGGTCAACTGGTGCTTATTTTAATGTTCCCCAAAAGGATCACAGGCAAAGCCGACCTCTGTGGATTTTGAACTCAGAATGTAAAGACGGACGAATTACTGCAAAGCATTTTGTCCGGCACCGTAACGATTCTGCCTGTTCGCCGCTCTAAAAAGCACAAAATGATAGAATACAAAAGATAATAGAGTTGCAGAAGTGAGTTTAAAAGCTTCCTCTTATAATCTTATTTGAAATATGTATTGCGCACAGCCTTTGAATTCATACACATGAACACGCACGCACACACTCGAGTAGAATTAACATGATCCAATTTCACATAGATGGTGCTTTGATTTACAGTTGCACTCAACCCGACTGGCCTTCACAGTTTCTGTCAACCCAGTTTCTCCTAGAAGCTTTTGGTAAGTATGGTACTTAAATGGGAAGTTTAATTTAAT
>NC_042998.1:1472500-1487500 GCF_006345805.1 Octopus sinensis | reverse complement strand
TACAGCTCCAGAAAACAGTGTTATTAGGGACAGCTAGGGTACTTAGGAGGGTTCTTGGCATCTAAGATTACTTGTTGCAGCCCTATGTTGGGATTTTCTTTTCTTTTCCAGCAGTCCAATCTGTTGTGTGTATATGAATCCTTCCTACTAAAGGCATAACGCCTGCAAATAATTTTTTTTTTGTAGGTTGAGGGACTAGTTGATTACATCGGCCCCAGTGTTCCACTGGTACTTAATTTATCGACTCTGAAAGAATGAAAGGCAAAGTTGACATCGGCGGAATTTGAACTCAGAACGTAACGACGGACGAAATGCAGCTCAAATGTGGCCGTTTTAACACTGTTGGCGAGATCCAGAACGAATCGCAGAAGGTCCTCGACTCGCTTACGGAAAACGACTTCCAGGCTGGATTCCAAAAGTGGTATGAACGCCAGGATCAGTGTATTGCTGCGCAAAGTGACTGTTTCGAAGGAGATTGACGTTAAAAGTTAGGTAAATAAATTATTTTCTGATAAACATAAGTAGTCCAGGAACCTTCTGATACCACCTCGTAAGTGACTATAATGCTGAAAAGGGGGCGCCTCTGTTTCTACTTCTGTTCCATCTAATCTCAGAGCTTCCACTGTCAGTGTTGTAAGAAACAGCAACAGTAACATCTGCTATAGTTTACATTTCTATCATTCAAGGATTTCTCCTCCACTTTTTCTGTTTTTCTTCTTTGCTTTCTGCTTCTGGGCAGACTACAACTGAACACGTTCTTTTAAGTCACTTTTACATTTTCTATCTTCTTGTACTGTTCATCAATGGTGACAACGAATCACGGGATCATGCTGGCACCAATATCTTTGATTCTAACCTTTTATTTTTCCTGTTCGTGTACTGCAGTACCTGCATATTGGCTGGCAAGCAACGCACATTTCATGTCTCCCTTTTTGCTCTGTTCTAAATCTTCTGTATGTCAGCCCTTGAACAAGAGAACGGACATCCCTCTACACATCGATAGAATCCTCTGATTTTAGAACATATCGTAAAACTCCTTGTTACTTCCAAAAAACAGAGATATGCCCTTTTCCTCCTTGCTTTTTCTTTTTAAATAAAATCCTTGAAAGAAGAGCTATTCTGTCAGCGACGTACCTCGTCCACATTTATTCCGACATAACCTCGTTCTCCTTTCTTCTTGGCTCTGCCTTATATTCAGTACTTCTTGTGACCCACGGCATTAGAGAAACGATACACTTTTGTAACGCTACTGTTGTTGTTGTTGCTCTGTTAGATTTCATACTACTTTACTCTTTTGCACACTGCCGTCATTTGACTGCTGTCATGCTGGAGCACCACCGTAAAGGGTTTCAGTTAAAGAAACCGATCGCAGGACTTATTCTTTGTAATCTTAGTACTTATTCTATCAGTCTCTTTTGCCGAACCGCTACTTTACGGGAACCACCACCATCCATAGTCAAGAGATCGTGGGGGAACAAATACAGACACAAACACACCCCCACACACACACGCACGCACACACACACACATACACACGTGCAACAGGCTTCTTTCAGTTTCTCTCTACCAAATCTACTCACAAAGCTTTGAAATACTAAAGAGCTCTTTTCCATAAGATAATCAGGGCAAAAATTAATTTCTTAATGTCAGAGACGTCCATATGCATCTATCATAATAATAATAATAATAATAATAATAATAATAATAATAATAATAGTAATAATAATGATAATGATAATGATGACGATGACGATGACGATTACGATGATGATGATGATGATGATGATGATGATGATGATGATGATGATGATGATGATGATGATAATAATAATAATAATAATAATAATAATAATAATAATAATAATAATATGGTAAATGAATAAATAAATCCTGGGAGGATTCGAGGTGTTGAAATAATATAAAGAGTATAAACATTGTCATCCGGATCTTTCCCCAGCAAACATTCACAGATCAGAAATATCAAGTACTGTTTGCTAAATCTTGAGCTCATGTTCCATGTTTATGGCCAACGTCGGAAATCATATCAAAAGATGATGTCAAAGGAAGGCCATGTGTTAAGAGATGAAACCAAGTGCATTACGCGTATGTTATATACACAAATAACTACATATGCATGTATGTGTGTGTTTATGTATATGTGTATGTATGTATGGTTGTGTGTGTGTGCGTTCGTTCTAATATATAGATACTGATAAAGACATAGAAGTATATTAACATATATCTGTCATTGCTTGTTTTCCCGCCTGCACGTGTGGGTACATATCGGCATCTATTATGAGAATAGTGTGGAGTAGGACTGAAATATATTGAAACCGAGTGAATATAGCAAACAAATGATGAATAGGAATTATAGGCAGACAGGAATTAATAGGGACAAGCAGACACACAGACATATAGGCAGATGGAAAGCTAGGAAAACATTCTAGTTAATACACACACACACACATGTATAATATATATATATATATATATATATATATAGGTGTTTGTTTGGTGTTGTTTGGTTGGGAGCTGACTCTTCTCCATCAGGTGATACCCGTCTGTTAAGATTGAGGGCATCACCGTCAATGGATGCCCTTGGAGGTGCAACGTGATCAGAGACAGGACCCGGCAAAGCAGGGGCTGGACCTACATCCGCAGGTATACCATTAGGTCTGGTTCCCTGGGGAAGAGGAACCCTGGTGCAGTTAATTGCACACTCTCCTACCCTGATGTAATCTCCAGGGATACAGGCATCCAGCAACAGGACCTCCGTAATGCCATGATGGACCGTGAAGTCTGGCGTAGCATGGTAAATTCCATTGTCTTGACCACGGTCGAACAATGATGATGATATATATATATATATATATATATATCGAAAGACACCCATTGATAATGTCCTGTTATTTGTATTCGTGTACCATTTCTCCGTTTTTCCCCGTCCTTGTTTTGGTATACATTCGCTGCTTTCTTCCAAGGAATCTAGTGCTCTTAAATTAGTTTTTCCTTGGGGCTGGCCAGATTGTAGCAATCTCAAGTATAACCAGCTGAAATTGCAACGATAATCTGGAACTCGACTGAAGAAAGAAAATTCCGAATGACCCGTCCTTGTTTTCTTTGTATCGTCTGTTTGGATGTTTTGCGTTCTTGTCCCATTTTTGTATTATATATATATATAACATGTGATCTCTTGAGCACCACCAGGAAAAAATTTTTTTTCCTCTGTCTTCCCTTCTCGGGATCTTTCCTTCTTCTTTGTTTCCGACGAAGAGCTCCGCTCGAAATGTTAAACCCCCCTTCCCTTCTTTCCTGAGCGTCAAATAATACTTTAATTGTTCCACGTCCTCGCGTTGCTGTGTTTTTTTTCTGTGTTTTCTTGTTTGGATTAACTTTAACTATATATATATATATATATATATATATATATATATATATATACACACATATGTACAAGAACATATACGTCGGTCATCCAACACCCACATTTTAGTCAGACAGCCAAGAATTTCCCGCTTCAGTTTTTTCAGTTTGTTTTTCGTTGTTTAATAATCGTTTCAACTGTAGGTACAAGTCTTGAAATTTTGTAGGAGGTTAGTCGATTACATTGACATCAGTGCTTAACTGATACTTAATTTATCCACCTCCGAAAGAACGAGAAGTAAAGCCGACTTAATTTGAACCCAGAACGTAAAGTAGAAGAAACGCCAGCAAGCGTTTTGTTCGGCGTGCTAATGACTCTGCCAGCTCGTCGTCGTAATAATCACTGTCTCAAATTTTGGCGCAAGGCCAGCAATTTTGGGAAAGGGTTAAGTCGATTACATGCCCCCCCCCCCAGCGCACGACTCGTACTTATTTTCATCGACCCCGAAAGATTGAAAGGCAAAACCGAATTCGGCAGAATTTAAACTCGGACCGGAAAGACGAACGAAATGTGCGGCGTACTTACTATTCTGCTAATTCGCTGTTTAGCGTCATTTCTTCCGGTTTCTACGTCCTGGGTTTATATTCCGCTGTGCTCGACTTTACCTTTCATTCTTTTGGGGTCTATGGAATAAGCACCTGTGAAGTACTGGGGTCGATGTAATTCACTGTTCCCATATCCCTTCTACACTCAAATTTCAGGCCTTGTGCCGCCTATAGTAAAAAAGATCACTGTAAGATAGGTATCCCACTACTCTAGTTCTTCTTTTCAAAACCAGAAAATACTTCATTTCCTCCTTCGTTACTGATATTCTACAAAGCTCAGGTCTACTCACACTAATGGTCATCACTGATTGTGTATGAGTAACCATTCACCCATACAGCTCTAGCTTCCGGCGCACAGACGTATAGTTCTTTTCTCTCAGCCTTTTATACCGCTGTTATGACGGCCTCTGATTCTCGAAGATGGCTCGTCTCATACCATTTCGCTCGTCTCCTCCTCCTCGTATGACCCCCCACCTCCATGTTGTGCCCATCCCTCTCCCACCACGCACCCACCGCTACACACAACAATTCTTGCGCAGAAACGTCAGACCTCGGGATCTCTTGAACGGCATTAATCTCACGGATCGAGGAAGGCCTGCCAAGGCCATGATCACTACTCTTTCCTCCAAACCCAATATGTAAAAAAAAAAGAAAGAAAGAAGAAAGAAAGAAAAGAAAGAAAGAAAGAAAGAAAGAAAGAAAGAAAGGGTACACGGTCCTAAATATATCGAGTATAGGAACTACTAGCGTTCGACTAGTATTGATTTAATCGATTTAGAAAAGATAACAAGAAAATCTCAACCCGCCAGGATTTGAATTCATGCTGAGAAGAAACGGTGTTGAGCTCTTTGCTTGACGGTTGACTGTTTCTGCTGCTCTACCGCCTTTCCTTCTGTTGTATTAATGATGAGTCCTGTAGACATCCGATGCTTTGTTTTTATTCGTTTGTTCCTTTGTAACGAAAGAATCCTTCTGGTTAATGTTGGTTAATGCTTCTGTCAGAGATGAGGATAATGATGAGGATAATAGTAGTAGTAGTAGTGGCAGTAGTAGTAGTAGTAGTAGTAGTAGTAGTAGTAGTAGTAGTAGTAGTAGTAGTAGTAGTAGTAGTAGTAATCCTTTTCGCGAGTATGGTTTGGCTGTGAACCAAGAGCGAAATATGGGTCAAGCGTTCGAGTACTGAATCAGTTTTGGTTATGTTCAGGAGAAAGGAAAACATTGAGAGAAAAGTTTTAACAATGACTAAGTTGTTTTGTGATCATATCAGAAAGTAAAAAAAAAGATCTACAATGAAAAAAAAAATAATAATAAGAATAACAAAAAAAGAACACGAAAAGAAAAAGAGAACGAAAAAATAGTAAAAGGAACAGAAAGCAGAAAAGAAAACTAATTTTGGGTTTGTTGAGAAATCTAAACCGAGGTAGAACATCTTGACGTCATCTTTCTCATCCTTCATCCTTTCAGGTAGTTTTTACTCTGTTGACCTGCCTCTGCGATCGGACGCATTTTCAATGAGTCATTCACAAAAATGTTCTTCTACCACAAAGGCCAACCAAAAGAGATAGTAAGACTATGGAGCGAAGGAAATTGGAAGCACTCAAGAATGCAGGATTGTTCTTTCCTTTCTTTTTTTTTTCCTCTCCCCACTCCGCCTCGCCCCCTTTCTCTTTCTACATTTTATTGTCTATTTCATTGTTTTTGTTCTCTACGCTCCCCCTTCCTACACCTTCTCCGTCTTCCTCCTCCTTAAGCCCCCTTCCTCCTCCTCCTCCACCTCTTTATTCTCTACTATCGGGCAGATGGTATGACGTACGCTTGGAAATAGCAGAGGAATTCGATTCATTTCTAATTGTGCGCAGCAGCGAAGATTCAGTGGAATGGCCTGTTGCCAGATATCTACCTTTGATTGACGATTTCACTGTGTTTGGTTTCGCCCCGCCCTCCCGGCCTTTTTGCTTTTTGCCGGATAGAGTTCTAATGGCTCAACTCGATAGATTTCCCACTGCTCACAGCGTTTATTAACTACTTCAAGTTCCGTTAGTTGTTATAGTTCTGTTGGATTGAGAGTGTGGGCGTATCTCTGGGAGAGTCATCATCATCATCATCATCATCATCATCATCATCATCATCATCTTTTTCTTCTTCTTCTTCTTCTTCTTCTCGTCCTCCTCCTTCTCCTCCTCGTCCTCCTCCTCCTACACCTACTTCTACTTGTTGTTGTTCTTCTTCTATTTGTTGTTCTCCTCCTCCCTCTACTTCTACTTGTTGGTGCTGTTGTTGTTCTTTTTTTTCTTCTTCTACTTGTTGTTCTCCTCCTCCCTCTACTGCTACTTGTTGTTGTTGTTCTTCTTCTTTTTCTTGTCCCCCCTCCTCCTCCTCCATCTGCTTCTTCTTCTTCTTCTTCTTCTTCTTCATCCTCCTTCCCGTTCACTCAACAGCATTTCTTCTTCTTTTCTTCGTTTTTTCTTGCTGTAGTAGAATCTATCGACAATGTTTAGGATGCTACAAAACAAACCTGGTGTCAACAAATCACAAACAATCACAACAAAAAACAACAACCTACAACAGGTTCACACGGGATCTGGCAGTAGAATGAGGAATAATAGTAATAATGGTAAGAACTGGAGTCGCTGCTTCAGATTCTGTTGGCGTAAAAGATATGGAATTGCCGGAGCTGCAAGCATAAAAATTCAGCAGAAGGCAAAACGTATCGGAATGCTTCCACCGAAAGGTTTCTTTTTATTTCTTTTCCGTTTTCTTTTTATTATTTTCTCCAGTTGCTTCTAAATTGATATCTTTTAGCTTTTATTTGCTTCACTCATTGGACTGCGGCCAAACTGGGGCACCACCTTGAAAGGTTTGGTCTAACAAATCGACTCCAGTACTTATTTTTAAACCTAGTATATATTTTCTTTTTTGTCGGTCACTTTTGCAGGACCGTTTGATTACGGGTACGCAAAGAAGCCAGCACCTTTTGTGAAGTGGTGGTGAGGGGACAAACACAAATATCTTGAAATACTAAAAGTGAATTTATTCAATAAAATCACGATTGGTTTCAACCACGGCCTCCAGACGACTTCTGAATCTCCTGAAATACTTCTGGACGGTCCCCTTGTTTAAGTTGGTGAATGCTGCCGTAATCTTTGCCTTCATTTCATCTTTGGTGTTACAAAGAGTGGCGTTGGTCTCTCGCTCAACTGCGGTTCACATATGATAATAAAGTGAGTTGCTGTTTGGGGAGTTAGCTAACCAGATGCTAGGGGTGATGTGGTCGCAAAAATTGTCTGACAACCATGACTGGGTTCTCCTGCTTGTGTGTGTATATATATATGTGTGTGTGTGTGTATATAATTATATATATGTATATGTATATGGATATATGTATATATAGACATGTGACAAAATTTTTGTTACGTTTTTGGTCCCCTCAAGAAAACAGATAGAACTTGCTTTCTATATTATGTCCCAAAAAGTTTTTTTATCTCATTATACCTTTTATTATTTCATATATTTTTATATTTTCACACATAATAATTTTTTCTGTACTTTTCTATCCTGCATTTTTTCCTGTGCCTATATAGACGTGTATATAGCTTCTTTTGTACACGTGTGTGAATATGTATGAGTGGGCAGTTTTAGATGTGTGCGTGTATGCGGGCATAAGGATGCATATATATATATAGACGTTTTTACTTAGTATTTTTACAATCTTTTTAGTTTTTTTGTCACATGTGGGCATGATCCGAAAAGTTCTGTCCTTGAGTTTAGACACGTAGTAGGGTCTAAGCTGGTTTTCCACATAAGCCATCTCTCCATGTCGCATAGACCGCACTTTCCGCTGCCGTTGGTGTAGGGCTTACATTTGGCCAAAATCTTCCAATGGATGTTATAATTGACACCTTTATCTTTTAATGACCAAATAGATTAGATAATTTTGTCGCTTTTCTTTTGTTCCAGTGACTAAAACTCAATGTGTGGTTATTGAACCTGGCCTTGAAATTACTCTCTGTAAGGCCCACGTATATCTATTATATAAAATCCGTTCTGTCTGTCTGTGTGTGTGTGCGTCTTTTAGGGTCTCGGGCATCCTCCATCCGATCGCGCTCAAATTTGATATGTAGATACTGACGGTATTGGGGCGTGTATAAGTCTTGAAAAAATTACAAAAATCGATTCCAGGTGAGAATGCGATCGATAAAGCCGTTTTTGTCCTGCTTTTCTTCCGTCAACCTGTACATAACTGCACCTTCCATTTTTGTTGTTTTTGTACTGCTTAAAGGCACGTTTCTTTCCTGCCAAGCTTACTGTTTAAACCATGTTTGTGTTCTCCCAGTCAGCAGCCTTATCATAACTGGTGCTTTAAACTCTTCGGTTGCATATTTGTGTGAATAAAATCGTTTTTCTTTGGAATAGATAAAAAGTCTATCTTTATTTCTTCTTTTGCTGGTGTCTCAAATTTTGATTAAATCAGTGTTTCTCAAAGGGGAGGCCAATGGGATGGTCGGACAAGTTGTTTTGAGAAAATTTGGTTTAAATGTTTGACAACTCAGCACCGTTCATGAACGGGGGTGGGGCGTTTTGCTCGTACACACATACACACACACAAACAGATATATATATATATATATATATATATATATTTGTCACAGTCAAACGGTCACACATTTCAGAGTAGGCAGCTGTGTAATAGGTGGGATTCTTTCGTTGAATAAAATAAGTTTACGAGATAGGTACCAGCAATGAACTGAGGTTGATTTCTTCCGTTATTCAAGTTCCGTTGTAAAACTGGTCTTTTTTGTCTAACTATAAAGTAATCAACAAATTGCATGTGTGATCCATTCGGCAAAATTATTTCCAACACACGATCTAGACTGCCGATTCTATTCTGTTCTGCACAGACTCGGACGTGTGTGTGTGCGTGTACGCATCTATGTCTGCATGCTTGTGTTTAGGTCTTTCTACGAACGCTGTAGATTTGGCAGGCTCCAGAGGAGACGAGATCAGCGAATTTACGTATCAATTCTCATTGACCATAGTCAGAATGTTCAAAAAGACAACGCCTCCATTTATGGCGCGACCTCATATTTACGAATACGAGTGTAGAAACGACACACACACACACACACACACACACACAAACACACACACATGTGCATAAACGTGTTTATGTGCGTCAGTGTTGTGTCAAAGATCTGTGCGTGAAGGCAACTTCTTGCTAAGCTCTTTGCTTATCTCTATCAAGTAAGCAGCGAGCGAGGCGGAGATAAGAATGCTTTTCTTATTGTGCTCTTCATGCACACAGATTAACGTACGTGATAATATATAATTCTGTTAGATTGACAATCTAATCGCCTTTCGTCGACATATATCCATTCATTCGTCCTCTCATCCACTCATTTATTCATCAGTGTGCACGTTAAATATATATGTATATAATATATATATATATATATATATATATATATGTGTGTGGTGTGTGTGTGTGTGTGTGTGCGTGCGCGCGCTTTTATTTGTGTATGTATATATATATATACATATATATGCATATAAACATATGTAGACGCATATATATATATTATATATATAAACGTACAACACATACTATATATTATATATACATATATGTATATATATACATACTTATATATGTGTTTATATATATATATATATATATATATATATATGTATATGTATATATAAATATATATACAGATAGATAACTAAGAAAAAAGCAGATTTTATACAGATAGATATATATAGACAGATAGATAGATAGATAGATAGATAGAAAGAAAGAGAGAGAGAGAGAGAGAGAGAGAGAGAGGGGGTGGGGAGAGAGAAAATGTGTTACTAAGCAAAATGACAATGGATTTGAAACAAGGATTTATTATATAGTTCATGGGTTCTGAATGATGAGTAAATATTTATTTTATCCGGGAACTAAATATGAAGAATGTCAATGAGTATTCAACATGGCTCTCGATCAATTTTGTTTTATAAAAGTTGGTATAAAAATTTACATTGGATCAATTTGTGGTGAAGAGCAAAAAGCAACGTTTCGGAAACATATTCTTTTTCAGGGCGAAAGAGTATAGGGACTGATACCACAGCCACAACGAGGCGAGTGATAATAGAAAGCAGTGAAACAGTAATGTAGAGTGAAATACGCTGGGAGAGAGGAAGGAAAAGATAGTGTGATTGATGTGAGAGAGGGGCGGTAGTTGGTTAGTTGAAATGGGAGTGAGTGCCTGGTTAAGTGATTGAAGAGAAGAGTGAGAAAGTAGAGCGTAGGGCATGAACAAACGAATATATACAAAATAGAATAGAGGTATTTAAAGCAGAAGTTCGAGAACAGAGGAAGAAATAAGTAATGAACTTAGAGAAATGTTAAAGATCGCAAGAGGAACATCTAGAATGCTCCTAAATGGTATTGAACACTTTCAAAGGTCGTTGCTCTCAGCTTTTTCACTCATTTAGATCAATGAAGTCGGAAAGCTTCTAAGACCTCTTCCAAATCATCTGGAAATTCAGGGATCAAAAAGAGGGAGAATTGTCGATAATGGATTCCAGAAAAGTCAGCTAGCAAAGTGTCGGAACCGGAAGTCAGTATTATCAACCAAGTGTTTTCTTAGTAGGTTGTTTCTTCTTAACTTCCTCCAAGTACCAATCCACTCTAAGCTTACTAACACACAGACATGGTATTTAACGAGTTTCGTGACCAAGTTCTCCTCCATGACATTGTTTTACACACACACACACACACACACACACACACACACACACACACACACACACACACACACACACACACACACACACATCTATATAAAACGGTCCTGCATCTGCTCGTCCAGTGCTGACCTATGGGTTTATATCGAACACCTGCTGTCGCATGTGGGACGGATCCGGCTGTCAACTGACTCCATTGGGAAAATCCTCCCGTCGTCTTCCTTTAACCGGTGGCCATGGCAAAAGAGGTTGTATGATGGACGTGATTGAAGGGGCTGAAGACAAACACTTTTCTCTTTCGTCAATCCCTGATGAACTTCTTCGAGTTTCACTTGAGAAGAAAACTAAGGGTAGAGAGGGAAGTGTTGTCTTCTAATTAGTTTACAGAAACGTAGATGAAAATGGTGAGAATAGCGCGAGTGAACGCCCTGAGTATACGCCTGCCGTTGGAAAAAGGAAAGAAAAAAGGCATCTGCCCCAAAAGTCAGGGTAGCCATGGTTGTTTTATGGGGGTTTTTCATGAGAAGCCCTCGAACATTGACGATTACACATTGTTGAATTCCTTTTATTTTTAATGTTAGTCTTGTTTCCACGCAAAACCCTCACAACAACAACAACACACACATTCTTCGTTTTGTTCTCTACTGTCCATCATGTTTTTCTTAATGTAAACCCTTGTGGTTAATAAAGACATATATTATCATCATCATCATCATCATTATTATTATTATTATTATTTTATTATTATTATTATTATTTCGCCCAGGTGGCAAATAAAAGAAATCCTCCTCCTCCTCCTCATCATCATCATCGCCATCCTCCTCCTCCTCATTATTTTATTATTATTATTATTATTATTATTATTATTTGTTCTACTTCTGCTGCTGCTGCTGCTGATGGTGATTTTGTTCATTTATTTATTTATTTTATTTTATTTCGTTTTCAGAGCTAAATGCGTTATAGAACCTGAAGGTATGGAACACTTACTCTTGCCGCTCCATTTAATCTCTCCATAGCATATAATTGTCTGCCATCGTTAAATTCCTGTCCACCATTCTAATCCCTTCGCAGCACCGATTTACACCATACTTTATTCCGACGTAATTCGTATTTTTCCGACCTTCTTAACTCGCCAAGTGTGTGTGTGTGTGTGTGTGTTGTGTGTGTGTGTGTGCGTGTGTGGGTGTGTGTGTGTGATGGTGTGTGTGTGTGTGTGTGTGTGTGTGTGTGTGTGTGGGTGTGTGTGGTGTGTTGTGTGTGTGTGTGTGTGTGTGTGCGTGTGTGTGTTGTGTGTGGGTGTGTGTGTGTGGTGTGGTGTGTTGTGTGTGTGTGGTGTGTTTGTTGTGTGTGTGTGCGTTGTGTTTGTGTGTGTGGTGGGTGTTTGTGTGGTGTGTGTGTGTGTGTGTGGTAGTGTTGCGTGTGTGTGTTTGTTTGTGTGGTGTGTGTGTGTTGTGTGTGTTTGTGTGATGTGGGTGTGTGGTGTGTGTTGTGTGTTGTGTGTGTGTGTGTTTGTGTGTGTGTGCGGTGTGTTTGTGTGTGTGTGTGTGTTGTGTGGGTGTGTTGTGTGTGTGTGTGTTGTGTGCGTGTGTGTGTGTGTGTTTGTGTTTGGGTGTGTGTGTGTTTGTGTTGTGTGTGGTGGTGTGTGGTGTGTGGGCGGTGTGTTGTGTGTGTGTGTGTGTGTGTGTGTGTGTGGTGTGTTTGTGTGTGGTTTGTGTGTGTGCGTGTGTGTGTGTGTGTTTGCTTGCACGTGGATTTGTTCGTGTTGTGTGTATGTTCTTTGTGCTGGTGCATGTGTAGGTCTGAGTGTGTTTTCGTGCTCCCGATATAGTCACCCGTACACTATGAACAACTATCTAAAGGATCACTTAAACTTATTTGAAAAAAGAAACATCTACAAAATGGAAATAACTGATCGAAGCAGTGGTTTTCTGGCATCGCAACGGCCATTTAGACCGGAAGCAATGAGTCTTTTCCTCACGGTTGTAGGAGACACGTTAGCTTCGCCGGCTTCACTAACTTGTGCAGCGATTTCATTTGCTCTCTGGCGCCTGTTTCGAAGACTGGTAACTCTGATAAACTTATCCTGTGATTTAGAAGTCACTTTTGGACGACCTGACCGCTATGTATGTATGTATGTATGTATATATGTTGTGTATATATATAAATATATAATGTATATATATATAGATATATATATATAGATATATTACAATATATAATATATATATACCAGAGTAGATAAACAGATAATGTGTGAAGCAAGGTGGAAAAAAGAGTACTTAAATAACAGTTGTAGAGTAATATGCTTTATTTAAAAAGCAGCAGAAAATTCAACAAAACCTGTTGAATACACATTACATACATATATATATACACATATTACAAACACATATACATACAGCCAGAATATACATACACATATACATACATATATATTACACATATACATACACATATAATACACATATACATAAACATATATACATTAATATATATATATTATATAATATATATGTATATATGTATATGTATATGTGTGTATATGTATATGTATGTATATGTATATATATATATATATGTATATATATATATATGTATATGTATATATATATATATGTGTATAATATGTATATATATTGCATAATATATATATATGTATATATATACATACATATATATATATACCCACACACACATATATATATTAACATATACATACATATATATATATACATACATATATATAGTATATATATATATATATATATTATATATATTCTCTACGCACATACCCAAACACACACATATATAGATATCTGTGGGTGGGTGTCTATATTCGAACTATACACGTCCATACACATATAGATATATATGTACATACATCCACACACACACACACACACACACACACACACACACACACACACAAACACACAAACACATATACATATGATGTATGTAATACATAATACTCTCATGCGCGTGTGTATGCCTCATATTTCCTACCTGCTTCTTTTCCTTCTTGCAAGATATATTATAATTTATAAACTGATACCTATACTTTTTCTTGCATGTACTTATCATGCTCACCGTAATTACTCTAACAGCTAAGTAAGCTACCTATAGTAATGACCATTTTATTACAAATAGCATAGAACATGTTGTATGCAGATAGCTATGACGTAAGTCGTCCATTGTGGTAAGGAGATTGGTGAATGCGCCACTCCTTATTCTCCTGCCTTCGCTTCATTATATGGAGTTTAGAGAATTGTGTAGGAGAGTAATAGTGTTCATAGACTGGCAAACGATTGTCTTACACACATATACCAACACCTCTACACACACACACACACGCACTACGAAAACGTATATACACCAAGGAAGCTGCAGTATAATTTGTGGGAAGGGTTTTTTCTAATTCGATCACTCGGTCAATGTTAAAGAAATGATACTCAAATCTTCTGTAGATAACACGCTATTGTCCTTAGCCAACGAATTCGCTACAGCTTCGTCACTCAATCTGTTGGACACATTCATTGAATCTTCCTCGTGACACATAATGATGCGATGGTGGACGTAATTGTTATATGCCCAACAATTGCCCGACCTTATCTCCTATGGAACAAAGGACTTAGGCTTATATAGAATAGAGCAGAGAAAGGCGGCGAGCTGGCAGAAACGTTCTGAGTTCAAATCCGCCGAGGTCGACTTTGCCTTTCATCCTTTCGGGATCGATAAATAAGTACCAGTTACGCACTGGGATCGATGTAATCGACTTAATCCGTTTGTCTGTCCTTCTTTGTCCCCTCTGTGTTTAGCCCCCTTGCGGGCAATAAAGAAATAAGAATAGAGGAGAAAACAACTGTTCTACATAATTTGCATAATTTAAATAAAAGTAAGTTAAAGACTAAGAGATTGTCTCCCTTTCTCATGTGAAGCTGATATTTGGTAATTATGATACATCTTACGGAGACAGAGATAGTTTTAATACATCATAAAATTTTATGATATGACCTTTGAAATACTAGTATTTGTCTCTCTCTCTCTCTCTCTCTGTATGTCTGTTTCTCTCTCTCTCTCTCTCTCTGTATGTCTGTTTCTCTCTCTCTCTCTCTCTCTCTCTCTCTATCCATCTATATACGTAAATGTCGAACAATGAGAGTGAGTGCTCAACACCGCACTGGTGGATAAAATTTCTTTATTCATTTAATAAGGATACCATTGGTTTCATCTAAATATCTTGATAATTTTTTCAGCTCATCACATGGAGGACTGGTGTTCGTCTCCATTTTGGATATATAT
>NC_042998.1:1460000-1465000 GCF_006345805.1 Octopus sinensis | reverse complement strand
GGTCGGTCCAAAGTGCCACGCAAGTAGGATAGAACCCGGAACACGTGATTGGGAAACAAACTTCTTACCACACAGCTACGCCTGTGTATATATAAATATATATGGTGTGCGTTTGATTATGTGTACGTGTGCGTTTACGTGTGTAAAGCAAAATAAAACATAACAAACTATATAAAAAAAACGATGATTTACGAACGAAATCGCTTGCATCGAATTAAGCATAGCTTGTCACTTCTCTTGTCAAGAATACGGAGAACCAGTGATTAATTTATCCATTGATAACTAACGACATTATTGTTCACAAATTGTGATATATAAATTAGCAAACTGACGTTCTGAGTTCAAGTATCACCGGAGTGTTCGACCTTGACCTTCATACTTCCGGTATCGATAAAATAAGGACCACTCATCTTTTGGGGTCGATATCTTGGACTATTCACGCCTCCAGTAAATCAATAGTGATGGTCACTTGTTGATGAACGCCTTTGATCTTTGAAAGGTCAAGCAGTTGACTTTGTTTATTTGCACTCGTGCATGGATGAATAATTAGTAAAAATTATATGCCAGAAATCATTATTAATAGGAAGAAAAAATGGCGGCGTTCTGGTGAAATTGTCAGAGCGTTAAAAAAGGGTGGGGGAGGTTTTGAGGCATTTCTTCCGAATTTTTACAATCTGAGTTCGAATCTCGCCGTATTCAACTTTACCTTTCATCGTTACGGAGTCGACAAAATAAAGTAGCAGCCATGTACGGGTTCAGTAATATCGACTAATCTCTCTCTTGTCCTCAAAATTGCTGATTTTGTGTCTATATTAGACACCATTATCTAAAACAAGATGTGTTAGAAATAATTCTATGATTCTTATTATATTCATTAAGATTCGAATACTAGTCTTTTCTTTTACCTGTTTAAAACAGTGGACTGCGGCCTTACTGGGGCATTACCTTTGAACTGTTTAGCCAAATATATCAAACTTAGTACTTATTTTGTTTTCAGAGGTCTAGTACTTATTCTGTAGATCACTTTTATCGAAACGCTAAGTTACGAGCCATAAACATACCAACATCGGTCATCAAGCGATAGCGGACATCTTGTTTTGTTTTATAATATCAATTTACTTCTGTAGCTAACGAAGATCTCATACACACGTTTTTCATACTAAATTATTAATATTTTATTTTGAATCCTGGGCATACTACATCTTTCTCACAGATAACTGGCAGAATCTTTAGCGCATTCGACAAAATTCTTAGACATTTCGTCGGTCTTTACGTTCTGAGTTCAAATTCTACCGAGGTCGGCTTTGCCTTTCATCCTTTGTGGGGCGAATAAGTAGCATTTGAAAACTGGGGTCGATGTAATCGACTTACCCCGTCCCCCGAAATAGCTGGCCTTGTACCAAAATTTGAAATAATTAATATTATTATTGGTCAGGCGGTCAGTCTGTTGCCAGCATCCTCTGAATGGCGGGTTAGGTATGTTGTGGCTCCTAATGCGTAGACACACTCTTAGGTTACGCCACCTGCAACGATTTCTGGACGGTGAGCGCTAGTGGCTCCGTCTGTGAGGCTCATCTCTCCGCAGCTCGTCTACTTGACGGAGCTGCTGCCCTGGGTGAAAAAAAGACTGTCCCCGAGTGAGTTTATTGAAAGGTGGCTTAAAGTTGCGAAAATGGCAAAAGCTGAAGAGAAGGAATTGGAGAGGGCACTTGCTCCTGGGGTTTCAGGGAAATCTCGGCCTCGATTATCCCTAGAGGCCTTCTTGTATAAGGAGAGCCACATCTCTATCACCCTCCACCCCTTTTTTTAAAACCTCTGTATGCTGTGCGCATGTCCCTTCTTTCTCAGTGTATTCTGTGGAGACTTATTTTCTTTCACTTTCTGTTTTTTTTTTAATCATTTCCTTATTTGCAGACTCCCACACTTTATGTCTGTCTTTGTATTGTCCCCCTCCATCCTTCATCCTTGTGAAAAATAAATGAAATCATTATTATCATTATTGTAGTTGTTGCTACTATTGCTGTTATTGTTGCTGCTGTTGTTGTTGCTGTTGTTATTATATCAAGGCGGTGCCCCAGCATGGCCACAGTCGACTGTCTGACACAGAGAAAAGGTAAGAAATATTAGCTTCTGTACTTTTCCTTTTTACATTTCATTCCTGTCATCAAAACTCGCTTGTAAGGAATCAACGAAAAAGTGTAAATGTGGTTACTTGACGAAATAGAAGTAGCAGCCATATGAATCTAAACCAATCTAAACCAATACATTCTCGGAAAGAAGAAGGATACGTAAGATGGATTAGTCCGAGGTACAGTGAGTCTGAAAAAAGATGGATGTAGTTAGATCTGAAACGGTTGCTCGATCAGTGCAAGATAAGCAACACGATTAACACAAATCAAGGAGGGAGCCCACGATGTAGTCAGTTGACTTGCTAGAAATAGTGCGAAGTTTAATTTGATCCACTTTGGAAAAGAGGATACTCTGACACTACCATATGTCCTTCCTTCGAGCGACTCCCTCATATCATCTAACAACACCAGAGATCTTGGAGTAACTGCTGATAACAATCTAAGCTGGAGTTTCTACATAAACAGCAAGGTTGACTTGGCCCGCAGGATGTGCCCCCGGATTCTGAGAACTTCTTTTTAAGACGGTAGGGTATAATTTGAAGGCGACGAACTGGCAGAAACGTTAGCACGCCGGGCGAATTGCTTTTCGGTATTTCGTCTGCCGCTACGTTCTGAGTTCAAATTCCGCCGAGGTCGACTTTGCCTTTCATCATTTCGGGGTCGATTAAATAAGTACCAGTTACGCACTGGGGTCGATATAATCGACTTAATCCGTGTGTCCGTCCTTGTTTGTCCCCTCTGTGTTTAGCCCCTTGTGGGTAGTAAAGAAATAAGTATGATATAATTTGAAGGAGATTTGGCTATTAAATCTTTTAGTGATCCCATTATTGACTCGAGTGACACTGTTTTATGTGTATGTTTTCAAACTTTTGTGACTTTTCGGAGTTGCACAACCGAAGTTCTATGGAACGAGCTGTTGAGAATTGCATTTAGGTGACAACATCCTGGCTCTTCCTTTCCCTATCACTCGCAACTGCCGTAGCCAATCGCACATTTTAGGTTCAAACCTAATGACTCAGATGTCCAAGGAGCCAGACATTTCAACCATGAGCACATGCGATTGGCATAAACAAACAGATGGATTGATAAACTGACAAACAGGCAGATAGATAGATAGATAGATAGATAGATAGATAGACGGAGAGATAGATAGATAGATAGATAGATAGATAGATAGATAGATAGATAGATAGATAGATAGATAGATAGTTAAGAAGTAGATGACAGACTTTTGGAAGGTCATCATATGCATACGTACACACTCACACAGGCCTACACATACACGTAAATATTCCCTCCGCTCTTTCTCTCTCTCTCTCTCTCTCTCTCTCTATATATATATATATATATATATATATATATATATATATGTATCTATATACAAATGCATATGCATAGGTACATGTATAAATATATATAATATATATATATTTATTTATATATATATTTATATATGTATGTACACACACACCCCCGCACACACACACACACACACACACACGCGCGCACACATGTATTGCGCTATGCTGTCGTTTGTTACAAACAGCAAAATCTTGAACTTTGCCTGACCCTGCAATATAATAACTATGCGACTCTTCTACCTGCTGAAGTGAGAGGATGCGCACGTCCTTCTTGCAGTGTGCCTGTGTGCGGTCTACGTGTGCGTGTGTGAGCACGAACCTGCGTTTGTGTGTGTGCGTGCGCGCACGCGTATCTCTGTATCTCATTGTATGTGTTAAGTCCGTTGTACGTGAGTGTGAATATTGTCATGTGATTCGTTGGTAGTTCGTTTCTAAGGTTGGGAAGCAAGGCAGAGAGGAAGATTTCTAAAGCGGCGTTCAGTGATTCGTTTTTGACCAACCACACTAATAGCCTGAAACTGCCAGAGCAGTCAGTGGAAAGCAATACGGTGAGTAGGGGTGACATAGCATCCCTTTACCTCGCCACCTCATCATTACCGAAAATCCATTCAGACTGACAAAGCCAGCCATGCCCACCCACTTCCACTTTCACCTTGCAATGTTTCATTTCCATACCCCCCCTACACGCCCAACTTCACCTCCCCCCCTCAACACTTTTGCTTCTTTTAATTTGGATTCATTTGCTTGTCTTATTTTATTGTTTCTCTTTCTTTTTCAATTGTTGGATTTGCTACGGCGAACTGGCAGAACCGTTAAGTGCGTCGGACAAAAAGTGCTTCGGACAAAAAGTGCTTCGGACAAAAAGTGCTTAGCGACATTTCCTCCGCCTTTACTCAAAACGTGTTCAAATTCCGCTGAGGTCGACTTTGCCTTTCATCTTTTCGGGGTCGATAAAATAAGTTCCAGTTGAACCCTTACCCTCTCCCCGAACATTGTTATTATAGTGCAAAGGCGGCGAGCTGGCAGAATCGTTAGCACGTTGGACGAAATGCTTAGCGCCGTTTTACCCGTCGCTACGTTCTGAGTTCAAATTCCGCCGGGGGTCGACTTTTACCTTTCATCCTTTCGGGGTCGATGAATTAAGTACCAATGAAACACTGGGGTCGATGTAATCGACTATTCCCCCTTCCCACAAATTTCAGGCCTTGCGCTTATAATAGAAAGGATTATTATTATTATTATTATTATTATTATTGAGTGAGAGAGCAGTTCATGCCATCAAAGTGACACTGGGGTAAAATATACGAAGCCCAGTATACCCATCATGACTACCCGTCTGATAAAGGTACACCAGGCACATGCATCACAACCATATGTGCGCGACATGGTGATCTCATATCAAGATAAACAGCACATGACCTTGCAGGTGGGGCCCAGTCAGAATTTTCTTCAGGTTGAGTAGCCCATCCCGCTCAAACGGTCCCTGAATAAGGGTTGTTTAAGGATGTTG
>NC_042998.1:1442500-1447500 GCF_006345805.1 Octopus sinensis | reverse complement strand
ATATATGTATGTATGTATACACCGAAGTGTGTGCGATCGCATGCTTGTCCATGTATTTAGATTCTGAAGAAAGTGAAGCATGTAAATATAAAAGCTGTCACATCTATAAAAGAGAATTAAAAGGAGACAACCAAAGAAAATAATGAAAAAAAGGTTCAAATGAGATATTGTCCTTAAGAAGGCAAAAGGGTGTGGTTCATAAACTGTGTCTGTTGCTCTTTTGGAGGAAAGAAAAAATAGACGAAAAATATAAGGAAATAAAATAGTAAAATCCGAAAAAGATTTATCAATTTTTAAGGAAGTTCGGTTGCGTCTAACTTCAACACAATTAAAACTTCATCCAATCCGCGTCGTTTATTTTGCTTTGTAACCGAATGGTTTCTGCGTGAAAGAACGCGCTACTAGTTTTGACAATTGGAGAATATATCTCCAGTTAAGCCTTTAGCTTCGAAAACGTTATTGTTTACTGGAACAAGAACAACAACAATAACAATAACAATAATAATAATAATAATAATAATAATAATAATAATAATAATAATGATAACAATGACAAAAAAAAAGGGAAAATGAGTAGTTGGAATTTATCTAGCCTTTTTTTTAATGTTCTTTCTTATTTTCGTTTTTGTTTGAATCTTCGAATGATATTGTCGAAACTTACGGATTAAAGGGTCGATGAAAACTTCGTTTCACATGTTGAGATCTTAAATATAAGATAAATGTTTGGTCGCATTTAATTATCCTCACTTAGGAAAGCAAGAGATTATTTCAATGATGAAATACAGACGATAAGGATCTAAGAGAAAAGGGCAGCATCGTATAGAGAGTGTAATTAGGAGGATGTGCGTACACCTTTTTTTTTTCGCCTTCATTTCTTCAATGTCAGAAGTTTCTAACAGTAGAAGGAGATTTGATCATAAGGAGGGCGAAAAGAAGGAAATAAATAATGAAATGAAGCAAAATAAAAACAAAATAAATGAGAGAAAAATAAAGAAGGAAAGCAAGAAAGAAAGTCAATACTTGTGTGTAAAAGAGTAGAGAGGTGTAAAGAAATATGATAGAGAGATAGAGAAAAAGGAAACTATTTGGGTTCACGTGAGTTATGTGGATGTGTCAGTGTTTATGTGGATGTCTGGAAGCGCGCGTTTGTGTGTGTGTGTGTGCGTGTGTGTGTGTGTGTGTGTGTGTGTGTGTGTATGTGTGTGTGTGTGGTGTGTGCGCTGGAAGTATTTATTAAAACACATTTTTGTTGTTTGTTTTGTGTTATAGTTTGTAGTGAGAATTGTTTGTTTTGTCATTGAAGAAAATCTCTTTTATGGCTAATCTTTTTTTTCTCTTGTTTTTGTCTGGTGTGTGTGAGTGTGTAAGAAAGAGCTTCAGACTATGAAAATGGAATAAAAGGAGACTCATGGAGTAGAAAGTACCGTATTTTCGGGTATATAAGGCGCACGGGCATAAAAGGCACACCTCAATTTTGGCAGGCGATATCTGCGAAAAAACAACAGCAAAAAAAAACAAAAATACTACAGCTGACCCCGAATATCCCAGTTGAATGCCTCACACATTCTTGAGGGATAGAAGTGGTTCTCAACCATTTTTTTGTCTTTGGTTCCTATTTACTCCACTAGACCTCCATACCCATTGCATAGATATATATAAAAAATCCTATTGCATTTCTATAATTAAATATTATTAAGAATTCTTTTATTCTTTTACTTGTTTCAATCATTTGATTGCGGTCATACTGCAGCACCGCCTTAAAGGGTATTTTTAAGTCGAAGAAATCGACCTCAGGGCTTATTTTTAGTCAGCCTATTACTTATCCTATCGGTATCTTTTGCCGAACCGCTAGATAATGGGGACGTAAATATACCAGTATCGGTTGTCAAGCGATGGTGTGGGACAAACACAGACACACAAACATATACATACATTACATACATACTAATCATACATACATACGTACATATATATATATATATATATACATATATATATATATATATATATATATATATATATATATATATATATATACATATTACGACGGGCTTCTTTCAGTTTCCGTCTACCAAATCCACTCACAAGGCTTCGATCTGCCTGGGGCTATAACAGAAGACACTTGCCCAAGGTGCTACGCAGTGTGACTGAACCCGAAACCATGTGGTTGGTAAGCAAGCTACTTACCACACAGCCACTCCTGCGCCTATGTATATATTTGTATGCATGTGTTCCTGTTTTTCTTTGTTCTTTGTAAGCCTAGTACTTATTCTATCGGTCTCTTTTGCCGAACCGCTAAGTTACGGGGACGTAAACACACCAGCATCGGTTGTCAAGCCGTGTTTGGGCAACAAACATAGACACACAAACGCACGCACGCACACACACACACACACACACACACACACATACACACACACACACACATATATATATATATACATACACACATATATATACGTACATATATGCGGCGGGCTTCTTTCAATTTCCGTCTACCAAATCCTCTCAAGGCTTTGGTCAGCCCGAGGCTATAGTAGAAGACACATGCCCAAGGTGCCACGCAGTGGGACTGAACCCGGAACCATGCGGTTCGTAAGCAAGCTACTTACCACACAGCCACTCCTACGCCTAAAAAAGGTACAATGTTTTCGTAATTTGTTTTAGCTACTTATGAAGTCCTGAGCAGACATTGGCTTCTTCTGAGCCACATTATCCTTGAGTCAGTAGCACATCTGGGATGTTACAAGTAAGAGGAGAGAGGCGGCATCAGTACCCAATTGGTACCCATTTACAGCTGAACAGACTGGTTCAATGGGAAATGAAATGCTTTCCACAAGGACATAATGTGCCGCCTGGTTCAGAAATTGAACCCCTATTACTAAGTCACGTGCCTTCACTCACTAACCTTACATGAGAAGGAAAGCGTTAGTTCTTTTGTTACCAAATTTATGTTGAAACACACTATCATTGCTCCAATTAATTTTTAAAATAACGATCAATTCATTAAAATAATCTCATTATTACCAAGTTGGTGGTTGAAATATCAGTTACTTCGGATGAAAAATTTTAATTTAGATCCCTTTAAAAGGAGGAGGTTTGTATCATATTACTATTTCTAAGAGCGGTTTCAAGAGGTTTGGTATCAAAAGAGTTAATGTCATAGCTGAAATTTTCTCTCTCAAGCAGTAAAGAAAATTCTCAATATTTTAATAAAATATTAGTTCTTTTTAACTAGGCATAAGGACAACCTTAAAAAAAACAAAAAAGAAAGTGTGTTGTGTGCTTAAACAACCAAGCGATTTGCTGCTATTTCTTCAAATTTAACCCCCACTTCATTATTTACAGTTAAATTTCGAATAATTTTCTTTCAGCAATTTTTTTGGTGCAACCATTTTTGATACATCGAATCAAATCACATAGGACTGGCCACTACAGATGTCAGTCGACGATTCTTCCTCAAACTATTGCGCAACTAGCCAGTCTTCGCACTATTTATGCTTCAATATCACAAAGTGATCCATCACTTTTACATATCCGTGTAAGATTTTTGTAGAGATTGTAATATGTATCGGAAGTTCCCAACAGATAATAATAATAAAGATAATAATAATAATAAAGATAATAATAATAATAATAATAATAATAATGATAATAATAATAATGATGATAATGATAATAATAATAATAACAACAATGACAAGAACACCCAGAGAACGCGAACCTCCGCCAAGGCAATACCAATGTCCTCTCAACGATTGACCGGAGAGGATTTTAAAATGAGAATATCTCACAAACGAGAATACTAAAAGTAAACCCGACTCCTCTCAAAAAGTATGTAAAAAATCAGGAAAAATAGTCCAGAATCCTTATCTGGTACCGGATCTGTTCGTGCCAGTCACAAGGCCAAACATCCCTGAAAGTTTCATCTGAATCCATCCGGCGGTTCTGAGATATCTTGTACATGGACAAACAAACACGATTGAAAACAATACCTCCTCCTCCAGAGGTAATAATAATGGTTTCAAATTTTGGCACAAAGCCAGTAATTTCGGGGGGGGGGAGAGAATAAGTCGATTACATCAACCCTAGTGTTCAACTGGTACTTATTTTATCGCCCTCGAAAGAATGAAAGGCAAAGTCGACTCCGGCGATATTTGAACTTAGAGTGTGAAAGCAGACGAAATGTTGCAAAGCATTTTGATGGCGTGCTAACGAGTCTGCATGCTTGCCGCCCTAATAATAATAATAATAATAATAATAATAATAATAATGAAATAATAATAATAATGATAATAATAATAATAATAATAATAATAATAATGATAATAATAATAATGATGATAATGATAATAATAATAATAATAATAATAATAATAATAATAATAATAATGATAATAATAATAATGATAATAATAATAATAATAATAATGATAATAATAATTCATACTATTATTATTATCTTTGCACAGCTTCTAACGCTGGAGATGTCCTACGGTGTCAGCTGTTCACTACCAGTGAACTAAGGTAAAACCCCTTCTTTTTCGAGCACCTTCCGGAGTATTCGAGTGGTTCCAAGCAGCGCTGTTTTCTGCAAGTGCTCCACTCTTATTGCAGCCACTATTTGTTTCATGTACTTCTCAAGATTTTTACTCGCTGTTCCCAGAGCTCCCACAATTACTGGTACTACTACCACCTTTTTCATCCACCACAACTGCTTAACCTCCCAAGCTAACCTGTCATAGCTTCCGACTTTTCTCCCTTCCTTATCGCATACTGGGCATGCTGTAACTATGATCTAGCATAGTTTGCTTTCTTTCTCAATTAAGACTATGTCTGGCTTCCTATTCTCTATCTCATGGTCGCACTGAATCATAAAATCTCACAGGATCTTTGCGTTATCATTTTCGATGATGCCTTCGGGTATATGGTCGTACCAATTTTTGCTCTGTCAAGTCCATACTTGTTGCAAAATGTGCAATGGACAAGCCTTGCTATAT
>NC_042998.1:1432500-1437500 GCF_006345805.1 Octopus sinensis | reverse complement strand
GTCGCTTACTTATTTCTCTTCAGCATCTATCTATCTATCTATCTAATCTATCTATCTATCTTCTATCTATCTATCTATCATCTATCTATCTATCTATCTATATCTATCTATATATATATATATCTATATATATATATAATATATATATATATAATATATATATATATATATATATATATATATATATCTATATCTATATATGCACACATTTATATATATATATATGTATATATATATATATCTATATCTATATATATATATAAATGTATATATACATATATATATATATATATATATATAATATATATATATATATATATATATATACACATTTATATATGTATATATGTATATATATATATCTATATCTATATATGCACACATTTATATAATATATATATACATATATATATATATATATATATATATATATATATAATATATTATATATATATATACTCTTTTACTCTTTTACTTGTTTCAGTCATTTGACTGCGGCCATGCTGGAGCACCGCCTTTTAGTCGAGCAAATCGACCCCGGGACTTATTCTTTGTAAGCCCAGTACTTATTCTATCGATCTCTTTTGCCGAACCGCTAAGTGACGGGGACGTAAACACACCAGCATCGGTTGTCAAGCAATGCTAGGGGGACAAACAGACACACAAACACATACACACATATATATATATACATATATACGACAGGCTTCTTTCAGTTTCCGTCTACCAAATCCACTCACAAGGCATTGGTCGGCCCGGGGCTATAGCAGGAGACACTTGCCCAAGATGCCACGCAGTGGGATTGAACCCGGAACCATGTGGTTGGTTAGCAAGCTACTTACCACACAGCCACTCCTGCGCCTATATACACACATTTATATATATATATATATATATATATATATATAATATATATATATATATATATATATATAATATATATATATATAAGGTATGTAGAAAAATACAACATGGACAAGAACGTAAACTCTTAGAAGACGATACAATAAACATGGACAGGACATTCGAACCCCTCAGTCTTCAGTCAAGAACCGGATCATCGTAGTAATTTCGGCTGATTAATCTTTATATATATATATATATATATATATATGATATTCTCGATGATCTTCAGGATTCTGCTATCGAAGATGTCAACCCTCTTTGCCAGGGTCTTCGTCGGGTGCCACGTTTCTGCCGCATAAGGGGAAACGGAGAAAACCGACGCGTTGTAGATACAAAGCTTTGTTTTCCGAGAGACAGAGGAGTGGCATCGAATGGGGATCCAGCAAAGAGCGGCGCACGCGCACGAATCATTCTGCCGCTCCCGCCTCGTATCCATCCGCCGCACGTGCTGCTACCGACATGTCTTCCGCCTCCAGCCGGATCATTCTACCAGGGTCTCTACTCTCGTTCGACGCAGCAGCTGCAGCCGATGGATCGGCATGGTTAAGAAAGATCTCCAGAGGCTCGACGTCGTCTTGGAGAATGCAAACAGGCATGCACGGGACCGCCAGCGATGAGGAGCTCTGCTGTACTTGGTCAGCTCTGCAAACGATGACGCCACTGGGACCATTAACCCGCAATGGCCCCATCCAGCAAGAGCATGAAGACAAATATATATATATATATATAAACACACACATACATAATGGGTAGTTAGGGTAAATCTCAGCTGCTTTCTCTTGCAGCACATCTGCTTTTCCAATTATTATAATCTAATATGGGATCACAGTTGCTGTTGTATGTTAGTCAAAATGCTTATTAAAACTGAGAATTATGGAAATGTTATGTGCAGAGCTATTGCATAACAAAATAAGAAAGTGGAACATTTTTTGTATTATTTATTATCCAATACACATATTTCATTTACTAATACGAATTACAAAGTTTAACATGTTAGATAGACAAATAAGGAATTTCCTATTGAAGATTGGAACGTTTCAGAACCTGAAACTGAAAGTCTGAGATATTTTCTGTTTTTCGTTACCGGACACATTTTCTTTAAGATAACTTCTTTTCATCCAAAGTATCCGTGAAACAAACAATGTAGACACACCTCAATCGTTAGAGAGTAGCCTCTACACGCACAACAAATCTGTAATTTGTCCTGTACAGAGCACAAACAAAGTATAACAGCAGTAATATTATGTGAAAAGTTGAAGCACAAATAATCGTCCGACCATTTTCGACCAATAACAGTCAGCTTAAACAGTGCTTCATTTTATTTCATTTAATCGGTGCATGAACGTAAGTGGTTGGCATGAAGCTCTGAGTGGCAATGGAGGAACTCATCCGCTTCGTTTACGGGAAATGCTTTGAATAAGCATAAAAAAGCTCCAATTCTAATGTGCCGACTACAGCAGAACGATGCCAACGGGCGATACCAGACTTTTGGGATCACACCATCAATCTATCTCCGCCAGTCAACAAAATACAATCCATTGTCGCCAGCACCTTCTACCGATGTCAACTCTTGGCTGTCAATATCGGTTGGCACGACACATTGGCACAACAAAGTGAGGCAGAGTAGGAAAGATGACAATGTGATTAACACTCAGAAGTGATCAGTTCAAGGTCAACATTAATGTAGGATAAATATAGTAATCATACTAAATGGTCATGGATGGAAGTTATAAATATTTTAAGGCATCGCTACGCGCGTTTCCACGAATCACATTTCTTAAGATCATAGCCCGTATTCCTGGGATGATTACTGTACAGTCCGTAGTATCCATGGACATCGGGAAGATCATATTCATGCATTCATTTCTTCCGACGATATGGCATTAACGGATGTGTTAAGTGAGGATTGTTTATCAAGTTTGACCAATGGAAAGGTTGACTGTAATCATCAAAGGAATACGGACTATGATCTTAAGAATCATATTTGTATGTGAGTGAGTATGTGTGTGTGTGTGTGTGTGTTTGTGTGTGTGTGTGTGTGTGTGTGTGTGTGTGTGTGTTTGTGTGTGTGTGTGTGTGTGTTTAACTTTTACATTTGTTTACTGGAAACGTTTTGAATATGCAGGTAAAGCTCCTACCCCATTGCGCTGGACACAGTCTAATGATGCTGACTAGTGAACCAGTTTTTTCGAGTTGCATCGAGCTGTACCAATATAATGTAGAATAAATATAGTCATAATAACAATAATCATTGGATACATATATATATGTACATATGAATAAATGTGTATATTTCTATCCATCTATCTACCTTTCTAACCACACCTCTCTCTCTCTCTCTCTCTCTCTCTCTCTATATATATATATATATATATATATATATATGCGCACGCATAAATATGAGAATGTGTGGATGTGTGTGAGTACATATGTACTCATGCACATGTAAGAGAAAGTGATGTGTGGATAAATACGAATGAATTCGCACACGTTTAATGAACGTACACGCAGACTAGCTGCATAAATAGAGACTCCTGTGGTTAAACGACAGGAGTCTCTCTGCAGGACGAGTCCGAGAACAGCTCTATTTACTCTGCGTGGATGAATGTATATTTATTAAACAACGCATGGGAACCTACACTATATATGTGTATGTATAGGCTCCCTCACACATACATAATACATACATACATACGTACTTACATATATATTCAGATATGCATATACAGATTATATATGCCAGGTCACGCTCCTAGTAAAAAGTAATCCAGTACATGTTGGGTCGTACGCGATAAATTCGACACCTGCACCATGCTATCCGATGAATATAGGGTGCCAGTAACCCATTCAGGGCAGGAGCAAAACCCTTCAAAAAGTGGATGAAGGCAGAATTGTGTCAATGACTATATAGTAATAAGGTGAAGTGATATAGTAACACGCTAAAACGGGCAATTATGGTGTTATCGAACACCATGAAACATGATTCAATTGCGCTCTTCCGTCAGCTCTTCAAATAATAAAAAATAAGGGAACATGTATGCATACTTACGTATGTACACACACACACACACACACACACACACACAAATTTAGAACTTCCCATTTGCAAAAATGTTTAGATGTTCAATAGACAGAATTTTTCCTAAGAGATGAATCTTTAACTTGTTTATGTACTCTTAGGTGATGCATCAGTTTTGATCCTGTTCAACCGATCTAATTCTCATTGCATTGCGTACATGTATTGCAGTAAATGAATCGCTTTGTTTTGCAATTCATGTTTGCATTAAGCTTCAGTTCCTTCTCGTTCGTGAAACTTGTGGTTGTTCCCTATTCAAATATTTTAATTATTTCACGCGCCCCACTACGAGTGTCTCTGCCTTTGGTTCCCTGCAAAATTTCTTATTTGAAAGCTTGTCTTTGCTAAGAGATTTTTTTTAAAGATTTGATGGTTGTCTTTCGGTTGTTGATAATTTGCGAGGCTTTAATTATGTTCCAAACATGTAAGGATTAATGTAAGACTGAAGGCTTCGTTCAGCTGAATATAAGATGCCCTGGATTATAGGGTTATAGGAAAGTCAAAGTAACCCAACTTCAAACAGCACCTACAGGCCAATGCGATCCTTACAATAGGCTGTTTAGAACAAGAATTGGAGTTATTAGCAACCAGAAACGCCATCGTCCATTACAAAGATTTCTTTAGCTTTCGTTATGGCATGATTTGTTAAATTTGGTGAGTATTTTTCTCGCATAATAAAGAAAATGATGAACTATGAAAGACAAAAGAATAATAATTTATAAGAATTCTAAATCCGAATCTAAACCAGAAATATTCAAAAATGCTATTGAAAACAACTTCCTCTATACGGATTATCCCGTAACACGTGTATGCGAAATAATAAACAACGAAAGCGCTCACACACATAATGCGTAAACTTTCTTCCTAAAGGTTCGTGTCATTCTGTTTTTCTAAGATTTTCGAAATGGTAAACAATCTTAAAGAAAACGTTTCCATTTATTGTGACTGCATGAAGTATTTTTTACAAAACTCACACATGCACACACACACATACACACACATGCACATACACACACAA
>NC_042998.1:1425000-1427500 GCF_006345805.1 Octopus sinensis | reverse complement strand
CTCACTTCTCCTCACTCAATCACTCTTATCTTTCACCCTATCCTGAACTCTCAGCGCTTCATCTTCGTCGCCTCCATCAAGTCACGCAAATTGTACTCACTTTCTCACCTCTACATGCCGTCTCCTTTCCTCTTGTTCTACCTGTCCTTTCCTCCTCTTCCCATTCATCCCCTCCTCAAACCCAACCCCTGTTTCCCAACACCACTTCTACTCTCATCCCATCTCCTTCACTGATCCACTCATCCTCCTACACCCCTCCAACCTCAAATCCTCTCGATCTCTGTTGTCACTCTTCCTTTTCTCATATCTCTTTCCGAAGCCGAGCTTTCTCTTCTTAGTAGAAGGCCAAATTTCATACCGCTCACATCCACCCGCGAAGTGTTCCGGACCCCTACTGAAGTCGAACGGTTTATGCGCTGCACAGGTGTTTTTTTACAGTGATACTCGTTCAACTAAACTACCTCTGATTGTTTCACCAACTTGTGCCGCCGACCATTACACGGAACGTCGAGTTCCAGGCTTGTTCACTTCTCTTGGTCAATTTACAACAGTCACCGTGCAGTTGACCACTTCGACTTCTGAAGACATTTGCGACGCTCCGACATCTCCCGGACCGAACTCGCCGCTCTCCACTCCCTTCATCGTCTGAACAACATCATCAAAACGGCTGTCAAGGGCGGCATCTCGGTGGTGTGATAGGCCGATCTCTACAGAGGCGAAGCTCTTCTATCTTCACCTGCCCTCTGACCCCACATCCTCCTTATCAACTTTTCCTTTTCTCCTCCATCCGTCTATTCATACATATTATGTATTATTCATTATTTTATTACGAATGTGTATCAACTTTATTTCCTTTTTTTTTTTTCAATATTCCGTACTAGTATACCCTTTGACAACTAGTGTTGATCTGTTTGCGTTCCCCGCAGTCCAGTAATTGAAAGATAAAGCTAAAACTTTAGTGTTGTCAACTAATGTATTTCTGTGTAATTTCAGGAATTGTATTACGAGACATAATAATTCCTTGATATAATTCCTAAGTCAAGTGAAGAGAGGGAAAGAAAGAAAGAAAGAGAGAGAGAGAGAGAGAGCGAGAGAGAGAGAGAGAGAGAGAGAGAGTCGTCCTTGTGTGTCCGCTGTAACAGTTTGAAACATGAAGTTTATAACTTTTAATTTTACGGTGTAACATATATACTCTTACTCTTTTACTTGTTTCAGTCATTCTTTGGAAGCGTAGTACTTATTCTATCGGTCTCTTTTTGCCGAACCGCTAAGTTACGGGGGCGTAAACATACCGCCATCGGTTGTCAAGCGATGTTGGTGGGGGGGACAAACACAGACACACAAGCATACACACACACACACACACACACACACACACACACACACACACATATATATAAATATACATATACATATATACGACGGCTTACCGTCTACCAAATCCACTCACAAGGCTTTGGTCGGCTCGAGGCTATAGTAGAAGACACATGCCCAAGGTGCCACGCAGTGGGACTGAACCCGGAACCATGTAGTTCATAGACAAGCTACTTACCACACAGCCACTCCTACGCCTATATTTAAAATTTTGTATAAAATTCCACAAATATGAGAAAAATAACATGGAAATCTTACTATTAGTAAAGTACAAAGCAACAGTCAAAACTCAAAAACGCCATACGATAATCATGTACTAAGTAACTTGCTGAACTGACCAATACTTAACTAATTGCAGGAGTAAAAACTCTATTTCCCACTTCGGTCTGAATCCATTATCACCCTGATGCCCTGATTCTCTATCGTCTCTGCAATTTATGCTCGCGGTTCTTACCCGTTATTCACCATACATTATATAATACATCCACAAATAACTTCATAATTCCAACGCTGATATTTCCATATTTACTACCATATAATGGCATATTCAAAATTTCCTTCACACTCAGTTTACGCTGAAACCAAAGAAAATAACTATTCACTCTTAAAAGTCTACGTAATGAGTTACACTTTTTAACACACTGTTGAACCCATGATGTAATACTGGAGATTGAACTACGGAAAGTTTACAACTTATATGTTGAAACTCAAGTTAGAGATCCAGCACCATTAGATATCAAACGGAGTAACGATATATTATCACTAACGGATTTTATACTTTCATGTATTTCACTTTAGTCTATCTATCTATCTATCTATCTATCTATCTATCTATCTATCTATCTATCTATCTATTTTTATTTTATTTTATTTTTTTTCTTATTTTTTATTTATTTATTTTTTAAATTTTTTTTTTTTATTTTTTATTTTTAATTTTTTTTTAAACCTTCAAAAAGAAAAGCTCTACCTTGTAATTTGTTCTATTGTCGTGCAGCCCTGTGTGGCTAATAAAGAAAACATATCTATCTATCTATCTATCTATCTATCTATCTGTGTGTCTGTCTGTCTGTCTGTCTGCCCGTCTGTCTGTCTGTCTATCTATCTATATCAAAAATACATACACACA
>NC_042998.1:1397500-1420000 GCF_006345805.1 Octopus sinensis | reverse complement strand
ATGATAATTATGACAGTGAAGTTGTTGATGGTACTTGTGATGGTGGTGGCGATGGCGGTGGTGGTGGTGGTGGTGGTAGCGATGGTTGTAGTGATGGTATTTATGATGGTGGAGGACAATGGTGGTGGGTAGTGGTGGTGGTGGTGGTGGTGTCGGTAGTGACGGTGTTGGTGCTGGTGGTGTTTTGGTGGTAGTGGTATTGGTGTTGGTGTTGGTGTCTGTAGTGGTTTTGGTGGTGGTGGTGATGGTGTAGATTATGTTGGTGGAGGTGGTGTTGTTGTTGGTGTTGCTGGTGTTGGTTGTAATGATGTTGGTAGTTGTGGTGGTGGCGTTGTTGTTGGTGGTGAGTGTTGGTGTTAAAGTTCATGGTGGCGGCAACAGTGGTGAGAGTGAAGGTGGAGGTAGTGTTCTTGATGATGATGGTGATGATGATGATAATAGGATGGTAGTATTGGCATCGATGGTATGAGTGGTTGTATAGTAGTGTTGACGTTGTTGGTGGCGGTGAATATAGTGATAGTGGTAGTGATGGTGGCGGCGGCGGTGGTAATGATGGTAGTTGTGGTAGTTGCAGCAGTACTGGTGGTTGTGGTGGCGGTGATAGTAGTGTCAGTGGTGCTGTGGTGATAGCAGTGATGATGATGGAAGAGCTGGTGATATAAGTGGTTTGGGTTGCAGTAGTGGTAGTGATAATGTCTGAGTGGTAGTCATGGAAGGGAGTAGTGAGTAGAGTGACGATTAGACGGAAGTTCATTGTTTCCTACCACCATTCTAACTCTTTGCATTCCAAGTTCAATTCCCATCGTCTCCAATATCGATATTCACCCTTCTGTGGTCGATGAAATTATAGAAAAAAAAAATTATTATTCATTAAAATGAATAAAAAAAAGAAAAACTTTTTTAAAAATTAGGCGCCGGAGTGGCTGTATGGTAAGAAACTTGCTTCCCAACCACATGGTTCCAGGTTCGATCCCACTGCGTGACACCTTGGGCAAGTGTCTTGTGCTTTATCCTCGGGCCGACCAAAGCTTTGTGATTGAATTCGATAGAGAGAAACTGAAAGAAGTTCGACGTATATATATACGTATTTGTATCGACTGCTATTTCCAGTAAATATTGGTGCCGGAATAAAAATCTATAAATTATTTCTTCCGATTCTCGAACGATCCTGCCAACTGAACGAATTTATAAATAATTTCTAGTGCATGTAGGGCAGAGCTGGCAGAAACGTTAGCACGCCGGGCGAAATGCTTAGCGGCATTTCGCCTGTCTATGTTCTGAGTTCAAATTCCGCTGAGGTCAGCCTTGCCTTTCATCCTTTCGGGGTCATTATATTCTTAATATATTGACCCCAAAAGGATGAAAGGCAAAGTTGCGTACTGGGGTCGATCTAATCGACTGGCCCCTCCCCCAAAATTTCGGGCCTTGTGCCTAGAATAGAAAAGAATCATTAGCACGTCGGGCAAAATGCTTGGCGGCATTCTGAGTTCAAATTCCGCCGAGGTCCTTTGTGGGTCGATAAAAGAAGCATCAGTTAAGCACTGGAGTTGCTATAATCGGATTAACCCCAAACCTGTAATTGCTGGCCTTGTGTCAAAATTTAAACCAAATTTCTAATTAACAGCACATGGGATAGCAGTGCTTGGTTATAACAACTTAAGATTTATTAGTCTGATATTTTATTTTGTAGGCCTCCGAAAGGATGAGATCCAAAGCTGACCTGCGTGAGATCTGAACTCAGATCGAAACAAATATGACGAAGCGTATTATCTGACACGTGATTGTTCTGCCAATCCACGACCCTTGACAAGGATTTCATTATGAGAGAGACGACCGGAGATTTAGGGTGAAGACTCAGTCGATTAGATCGAAATCTCTTTACTTGAATGCCATGTTATTTTATCGGTCCAGCAGAGATGAAAGACACAAATACAGTGTTGGCCTCAGTGGGGTTTGAACCCAGAACGTCAGAACAAATACTCTGAAGTACTGTAGCCAACAGTCCAATTTCTCTACAAATTTGCCGTTTTTAGTTTCTTATATTAGACATAAGGCCAGAAAGTTGGTGGCAGAGAAACAACGAAATACACTTCCCATTGTATTTGAGTGGTACTTTATTTATCGACCCCGGAAGGATAAAAGGCAAACATGACCTCGTCGAGATTTGAAATCAGAATGTAAAGAACCGTAACTAAAGGCATTTTGTTCGTTGCAGTAACGATTCTGTCAGTTCGCCAGCATTGAATAACAACAGCAATAATAATAATAGTAATAGTAGTAGTAGTAGTAGTAGTAGTAGTTTCTTGCATAGGCATAAGGCCTTAGGTTTGAATGAGAATGAGTTAGTGAATAAAATTAGCCCAGTTCTTGATTAGTATCTTATAGTAAAGATCGCTAAAAGATTAAAAAAAGCAAAAAAAAAAAAGCAAAAAAAAAAAACAAGCAGAAAAACGTAAAGTTGACATCAGTCAGATTTGATCGTTGAATGCCAAGAGCCGTATTTAAATACTGCAGAACCTTTTGTTTGACTCTGTAACAATTTTGCCAATCCATCGGAAATACAATTATGACAAAGAATCGACAAAGACACAAAACACTGTAGTTTTGAGGGGAGGGAATTAACCCATTTCAGCGACTCCGGTGCTTGACTCGTACTTAATCTCATTGACCCTGAAAGGATGAAAGCAAAGTTGACCTTGGTGGGATTTGAACTCGGAATATAAAGAAAGAAAAAAAAAAAAGCAGGAAAAATACCACAAGGTACTTTCCGACTTGTTAAAGGTTTTCCCACTTCGCCGCTGGCCGTAACAAGGACTAATTTAGGGATAACGCTAATAATTTTCAGGCGAGGGGTTAGTCTACCGTGGAGAAGGTTAACCACTGGATTTGGTTAAAAAGAGACGATGAGGGATGACTAGAAGAATATTGAGCTTTATTTGATAACCAGCTGATCTAGCAAGCGGGGGTCCTCATATCAGTGAGGGGGGGGGGGAGCGGTGCGCATTGATGCCCTCGAGAGGTAGGCCCCGAAACGGCGCGCATTCTCTCCCGATGACCCCATACACTTGCTGGCTTCCGGTATGCAGAGTTTTTGACTGGTAGCACTTGCATGTGCAAGTTGTTTGCAAGACATCTACTAGTGACCCCAATACTTCGTTGGTACTTATTTTATTTTATTTTATTTTATTTTATTTTATTTTATTGACCGCGAAAATATGAAAGGCAAAATTGATCTCGGCGGGATTTGATCTCAGAACGTGCTGAACTGGAGGAAATATCGCATGGCATCTCATCCGACACGCTAAGGATCCTCCCAATCCATAGTAATTATTATCGTGATAAAATAACAAATAACAATAGCAAGAAAGATAGCAATAACAAAAAAAAAACAATAAATTAGGAAACCAATAAAAAAATAGATAAATAAATGAATAAACAAACTTCGCGAAAATATCAAAGGACCAAACAAAATAAACAAACAAAGCAATGTAAATAAGTGATTCATAAAAAAAGCAATAACCCGAAAATCACCCAGCACGCGCACGTGTGTGAGAGGGTCGGGGAAAAAGAGGGGTGCTAAAAGAGCAAATAGTGTGACAAAGTTTTCAGCACCACATTCTATGATAAAAAAACTGAAATTCCACAGATTTTGTAACTCCACAAGTCCTTCCTAGAGAACAAACATTCTTTGAGGAAAATAAGAAGGAAATTTGATAAATTCAATGTTGTTGTTGTTATTGTTTTTGTTTAACCCTATAGGTCAGATGTGATAGAGCAGAACTGATAAAGCAGACCCATGATCAAAGGGGTTCCAGCTGGGACCATCGCATCTTTTTTATTCTTTTAAATCTTACTTTCCGATATAGTGTATTTAGAAATCCATTATCCAATGTATTCATGTATTCTTCCCCCAGCCTTTTTTTTTAATACAGTAAGGTATTGTTGCTCTTTGTTACTGAGATTTAGCTGTTATTTCCAGAATGTCGAGTAATCACATAGGGTCTCTATTATTTATTCAGAATAATTACTATGTCGTCGCCACCTATCTTGAAAATACGTCTACTTTTTTTTTTTAACCGTCCAATTTATAATAAAGACTAGCACCTATAACCCCCCCATACTTTTCAATGGGTTCGGGACTTTTTATAAGAATGAAAAAAATTATTTTCAAAGCGGACGTCAAGCTGAAGTGTTTGCAACTGGGTGAAATCCACTAAACGTATTCAAGGACCTGGTGGTGGTGTTAAACGAGGGAGAAGTCAAGTTTACCACCAAAGAATATAAAGCACGAGCTAATACTGCATACCATCATGCCTGACGCCTGTCTACCACTACTCTGGACTGGTAGTTTATTTATCAGCCCTGAATGAATAATAAAATTGGTCTCGGTGGGATGTGAACTCAGAGCGCAGGGAGTCGGAATAAATTCTGCAATGGATTTTGTCCGAACATTAACATTCCGTCGTCATTGTAAGTTCATTACACGTCTCTTCAAACCGGCTTCCGCTGCCGGTTGAAGTAATTTCATATTAGTAACTTATGCATTTGATGTTGATTTACAATATAGATGGGTATTGACGATTAGATCGAATCCAGCAATCAACTGATGCTGCTAGTTTTATCGACCTCGTAAGGGTAAAAGTTTACATCGATCTTGGTGGAATTTTAATTCTTAATATACATATACGCAACGAAATGATGGCAAAAACCTTGTCCATCACTTTACTGCCCTCAATTTTATTAGTATTAAAAGAAAAACCGTTGAGCGTCACACAGACCCGTATTTGTGTCGTCTTCTTTCTATGTCACAAGCTATTTTTCTGCCTTTTCAAATACCATAATCACTGCAGGGTAAACGTAAACTCACAGAGATATGAGATCAAGGCAAAAATTTATATTTAGCTGCTGGTTTCCTCAAATAAGGTTATGAACGTCAGTCGTAACGTTTTAGTTCTTTTTTTGTCTTATTAATCTGAACCCTTAAGCCTGTATGTAAGTATTCTGTAAATATTTTAATACGTTTTTTTTTTATTAAAGTCACTAGTGGCAAGAATTATCCGCTCCTATAAACACATTCATTTCATGTCTACTCACAGAAAAAATCGAGAAACTATTCTAGTGAATAATCTTCTGGTGACATTATGGCAAGTATTGAAAACTATAACCAAAAATAGTTCCAGTGATATAAAGGAAAGAATATAACGTGTAACAAATGTTTCTTGAATAATTTTCAAAATACAATTCACTTAGATAACCACCGGTTGAGTTTTTAAAAATGTAAGACTATTATTATGTTTTTTGCTTTTGTGATTTTAAAACTAATTAAATTCATGAATATATTTTCCAGTCAAGTGAGGTTCAAATTTTAACTTTGTGACATAAAAAACTACTTAAGCAGAACGCATATTCCTGGCTAAAAGACATGACAAGTCATAAAGGAGGCTCAGTAAACAAAAATGATTTTATAGAGGTGAATTAGAATTCATTATGAAAGATACTACATGACTTTAATGTTTCCTTGAGGGCATTGACAGTGTAAGCTAGGGGCTCTCAACCATTTTCTCTTTACCTTAGAACCTCTTTTGTTTCCTATTTTACTCGGATGGACTCATAGCCATTCGATGTCTAAAAAATCATATGATATTTTTATTATTAAATATCATTAGGAATAGTATTAAAAAAAATCATAGAATATTTTGTGTATTGTTGAAATATAACCACTTTATTTGTACATAAATTTTGGCGACAAAATCTTATATAAGCCGCGGTTAAGAACCACTGGTGTAAGCGCGAGAAATACGGTCGAAACAGTCGTTTCGAGTTTCATCTCTTTCGATTTTAAATCGATTTTTTAAAAAGAAATCAATAGAGAAAATAACCTCAACTTCAGCTGATTCAACCCACTTTACGTCGTTCTCGGCGAACAAATTTAAATGGTTGAACATTAATAATTTAAATAATAAGCCACCTAGAACAATACTGAAGCGGAAAATCAAACAACGTACAAGAAAAATATGTACAAACCATCTATTAAAAAAGATATGAGCTAATAAATTCTTTAAAATAATTTTTTGGGTTACGTCCTTCTTCGAGTTAAGTTGCGTATCTTGGAACCAACTAGCGACGGAAGTTTGCGTAGGCTTGTATGCTTCATTGAAGTGAGTAAATGAGAAAAGTTTTAGATGTGAGAATTAATCCTTCTGTTGGAATGATTAATAGGTATTTTAAAATGATATATATAATTCACTGCTGGCAATTGTGGTGATTATTTTTACATTTGTATATATATGCCTAGCAACGAACAACTGACTCTTACATGCTTATGGATATATTGCTTGGGCTTTTCTCTGTGTGTGTTTGTGTGCGTTCGTGCCAGTGTGTGTGTGTGTGTGTGTGTGTGTGCGTGTGTGTGTGTGTGTGTGTGTGTGCGTGTGTGTGTGTGTGTTTCAAGTATGTATGTCACATCGAAAACAGCCTGTTTACTGAATCCAGCTCTTGAAGAAGAGCTTAATTGCCTTCCCCTTCCTAGTGCATTTTATTTTATTTTTGTTTGCAGAATTAAATAGAAAAATTCAATAAAATTCCAGATGACATTAAGTCCGACATTTTCTATGACATTTGCCCATTGCCAAGCTTTTATATTTTGTTTTCTTGTGGCTTTTTAAAATTCTATTTTCTTTATTTTTCGCCTGCAAACATTTCAATGTCTCCTGATTTTCCCGAAGATCACTAAGAAGAAAGTTATTCCTTCATTGCTGATCACGAATTATATTTAAATAAAGACAGGGGAGATCGAGGAGGGGAGGATCATCGTTAAAAGCGATACAAAAGTCGTTTATAAATATAAAAATAAAATTAACAAATAAAGATTAGCCGTAAGTAACTCAAGGCTAGATGTATAAATATGTAAATCACAGATTTGAAAAAGAAAACTAGGCTTAAAATGTCTATAATAAATATATAATATAATATAATACAACATAACACATTATGTGTGTGTGTGTGTGTGTATTTGTTAGTATAAAAGAAAAGAATTTACATATTTCGAATGCGTACATGCTACACATATTTTGACAATTGTATAAATGTATATAAAGTACGAACAAAAATCACTACATTTGTGTGACCGTGTGCGTGTGTGTATGCATATATATATATATAATATATATATATATATATATATATATATATATATAATATATATATATATATATATATATATATATATATGTGTGTGTGTATATATATTATATATAGCAATAAGAAAACGGAGGGGATCAATAGGTGGTTCATCAACTTTTAGACATTATATTATGTTAACTTATTTATTTACTAAACTGATAATTACAATAATATACATACATATAACATATTATGCTTTACATATAAGATATAAAATATAGTAGTATATAAGGATACCAGTAATTATTATATGTGCACACACACATATGTGCGCATGTATGTATACACACACATATATGCGCATGTATGTATACACACACATATGTGCGCATGTATGTATACACACACATATGTGCGCATGTATGTATACACACACATATATGCGCATGTATGTATGCACACATATATGCGTGTATGTATGCGTGTATGTATGTATGTATGAATGTACTTCAGCAATCTAACTACATACGTGCTGTTGGCGATTTCTTTTCCTTTGGACCTTTCCCTTACTCCTCCCCAACGAAGAACTATGCTCGAAACGTCCAAAAACTCTCTCCTTTACTTATTGTCAAACTAATACATTCTCTGTGCACATACTCTTGTCTAGTATTGTTAATTTTATTGTTCGTTTATATATATATATATATATATATATATATATATATATATCCTTCTTTCTTTCCTTTCCTGAGCGTCCAATAACACTATACTTGTTCAACGTCCTCGAGTTGTTGTCTATTCTCCTTGTGTTTTCATGTTTGGATTAACTATATATATATATATATATATGTGTGTGTGTGTGTGTATACAAAGACACTTTTGCAGGTAAATATTAGACAAGAGTGTTCAATAGAGTGTATTCGTTCGAAGCAGATGACTCATTTCATTACTACTCATAGTTTATCGCTATATTCGACTCTTCAGGTGACGTGCACACACACACACACACACACACACACACACACATAAGAGCACTCACACAAACACACGCACACAAACGCACACACACACACAGAAACACGCTCTCACTCTCTCTCTCTCTTATATATATAGAGAGGAAGAGAGAAAATCCTCTTATGCTTCATGAGCATGTGCCTAAAGCGGAGTAACTTGGAGAGTTCACAGAATACTGATTAGATAGCTTCCTACGAATATACAAATCGATTATAAAAGCTAAATTTACTGTAAACAAATTCTACTACTTATATCGCTCTTGGACATTTTGCTTTCCATCACCAACTTGACCAACTTAAACACAAAACCTTCTTTGAAATATGCATCTGGGTTTCCCTAGATATTGAAGTTACATTCAACACCCCAAAAATGTTCTGCAGGTCGCTTATGCTTTCACGACTTCCATAAAATGTTTCCCGAATATCATGATCAGATATGAGTCGTTGCTTTTGCCCACATCACTGATCGCCACGCTCACCTTTTGTTTCTCCATATACTGGGGTTACTAAGAAATAAGTTGGTGTGCAACCAACAGACGCTTATTGTCTCTTAGCTTTCTCTGCCACTTTTATAATAAGGGTTGTGGTTCCTAGAATAATTCCTTCATCCAGCGTAGCAGGCATTTTACCATTCTTTGGAAATGGCTTAACAAAAGCTTCCTTTCGAAGGTAATACAGGCGGCGAGCTGGCAGAGTGGTTAGCACGCCGGGCGAAATGCGTAGCCGTATTTCATCTGCCATTACGTTCTGTGTTCGAATTCCGCCGAGGTCGAGTTTGCCTTTCATCCTTTCGGGGCCGATAAATTAAGTACCAGTTACGCACTGGAGTCGATGTAATCGACTTAATCCCTTTGTCTGTCCTTGTTTGTCCTCTCTGTGTTTAGCTTCTTGTGGGTAGTAAAGAAACAGGTAATAAAGGTCCCTCTTTCGTTGCTCAGAGAGAAGTAGAAGTATGTCACTGTTCTCTTTACCGCCTCTTCGACAAATTCCTCGAGCAAAGAGGTACGGTCATTTGTGACGTATTGCTTCCATTGTCTCCAGCTGTGTTGGTAAGGTTGCCGCTGCGACTCAATTGCTTGTGTTTAAGTTGTTGCTGCTGATACTGAAATTTGTTGTAGTTAACGGTTGGTGTAGCAGTTCTCTTGCCATGTTGTACTGGACACGTGTTTGCGGCGAGTGTGGGAAACCAGTGCCATGGTTGTTGATGACAGCATCAACGTTGGTGTTGCTGATGATCGGACTGAGTGTGGCAACGGATATAGTAGTAGTAGTAGTGGTAGTGGTGGTGGTGGTGGTGGTGGTGGTGGTGGTGATCGATGGCGTTGTCATGCTGTGGTTCGAGCCTCTAGGGTTCTTCTTACTATTTTTCTACCCATATCAATGCCTTATCTTCCATCTTTTAAATTCAAAACAAAATTTAGAAAAAAAATGGAAACAGCTGTTAGTCATTTCACAGCCACGATAAAGCAAATAAAACTTAAAATAAACTTAGTCAGATACACACACACACACACAACAATTTCCCGCCAAAATTTGAGAAGCGAACAATACAAGGCCTTTGTATTGAAAACCAACAATAATACCCTCAAAAGATCATTCGATGTTTTATAAAAGTTCTTTTAATTTTGTGACGTAATCTTGATACATAACTCGTTACGTCATTGTTTCGATATGGTAAAGGTTTCGGTTATGCTTCAGATATAAATTTATTGAAAGCGTAACGCTCGAACACATGTCATATCCTACAGAGTAATATTATAGATAATATTTCTCAAACCATAGATGATGGGTGATGGGTGATGAGTGTGTAGATGGTTTCTAACAGAAAGTGGTAAAGCGTTTCACTGTATTTTATTTTATCGAAATAGGAGGGATTGAACGCAAAGTTGAAAATTGAAACGATGAATAATTAAATGACGCAAATAATAATAATAATAATAATAATAATAATAATAATATAATAATAATAATAATATTGAATATTTGAAAAACCTTAAGGTTGACAAGACTACCAAACCTACAAAAACCCAAAAATTAATGAAAAAATATATGAAAACTATACTTGATATTGATGCTACCATAGAAACCATCAAGCAAAAGGTATCTGCTTAAGCTGCCCGCATAGCGAGGTATGAAAAGCGTGTTAGATTCTTCAAGGACAACAACATGTTCAAAAATAACCCAAAAAATTTTTACAGGAAGATAGGAAAAACACCAGTTACTGTAAAGACTGTACCATCAAAAGAAGAAGTGCAGGGATTTTGGAATAAAATTTGGACAGAAGAAAAAACACACAAAGAAAAGGCCCCCTGGATTGATAGAATATCTACAGAACTGGACTCCTTAGAAGAGCAAAAGTGGGAGGGTGTCAAGGTAGAAGATCTGCTCTCAGGAGGTCAAGCAAATGGAAGTCTCCAGGAAAGGATAAAATTCCTAACTTCTGGTTGAATGCCTTCCCTGAGAGCCATTAACTGCTAACAGAACTTTACAATGATGTTTTGCAACACCCTAGTAGGATGCCTCCTTGGCTAGTTAATGGGTTAACATTCCTGCTTCCAAAAAGTGAAGAAAAAATGAACCAAAAAACTATAGACCCATAACCTGCTTAACAACTATGTATAAAACGCTAACATCTGTCCTGACGGATTATACCTATAGTTTTTTAACAGAGAGCAGCATATTCCCTAATGAACAGAAAGGATGTAAACGTGGATGCTATGGTTGTAAAGATCAACTACACATCAATAAGATGATTTTAGAAGATTGTCACAAACGACACAAAAACTTATCAATAGCCTGGATAGACTATAAAATGGCTTTTGATAGCCTACCACATAGCTGGATTAAGAAATACCTGGAAATGTATAAAATAGCACCTACTCTGCGAAACTTTTTGTCTGTAAGTATGAGATCATGGAGAACCACACTAACTTTGAACAGTGACAATGAATCTATAAATGCTGGTGATGTAAAAATTTCATGTGGTATTTTCCAGGGTGACTCTCTATCACTCTTTTGTTTAGCCTTAATACCTCTCTCAAAATTGCTCAATGACGCGCAGTACGGATATAAAATGTTTGATAAAAATATAAATCATCTCATTTACTTGGATGATTTAAAGCTCTTTGCAAAAAATGACCAACAACTCAAGGGCTTACTAGCGATTGTTAAACAATTCAGTGATGACATCAGAATGCAATTTGGCCTCGATAAATGTGCAAAAGCTACTTTTATCAAAGGAAAAATGATAGAAACATCTAACGTTAACCTTGACCAGTAGAATGTCATAAAAGAATTAGACCCAGCGGAGAGCTACAAGTACCTAGGGGTAATTGAAGGGGACGGAATAAGGCATTCAGTGATGAAGGAAAGGACCAGGAGAGAATGTTATCGCAAAGCAAGAGCAATACTCAAGACAGAGCTGAATGCGAGAAATAGGATCGATGCGATCAATGCTTTAGCCATACCAGTCGTGACTTACAGTCTCAATATCGTTAACTGGTCAATTACTGAAATTTGTAATCTTGACAGAAAAATACGAAAACTGTTGACAATGTATAGAATGCACCACCCTAAGGCAGATACAGAACGACTTTATCTGCCAAGAAAAGAGGGAGGCCGTGGACTTTTACAACTGGCAATAACAATGAAGATTGCTACAATTGGCCTAGACACCTACCTAAAAAACTCTGAGGACTGGATGTTAAAACTTGTCTCAAAACATGAAAACAAGAAAGTATCATACTCAGTAACAAAACAGGCAAAGGAATATCTAAGTGAATTCTGAATACAACAAATTTCAGAATTAGAGATAGTCATACAAGAAACAAGCACAGAAAAAGCTAAGCGTATGAAAACCCGTGCCAAAACTGCGGCCTTAGATATTCTGAATAATAAATGGCAAGAAAAACCTCTCTATGGCAAATACCCAAAGAGAGCGAATAATGCAGATATTGACAAAGCTCTGACCCATCAATGGCTAATGGCCTCTAGCTTAAAATCTGAAACAGAGGGGCTTATCATAGCAGCTCAAGATCAATGCCTACCAACAAGAAACTACCAGGCCAACATATTAAAGAACGGCAGTTGCCCAACTTGTTGTGTATGTCAACAACAAAATGAAACCATTGATCATGTTGTCTCCAAGTGTAGTCTTCTAGTGCCTACAGAGTATCTCAACAGGCATGATAGAGCTGCACAATATATTCACTGGGTAATCTGCAAAAACCTGGATTTGCCCCATGAAAAAAAACTGGTGAGAACACAAACCACCCCCAGTGCTTGGAAATGACCACATCTCTCTCCTCTGGAACTTCACCATTCAAACTGACAGAAGGATAGATGCAAATGGGCCAGACATCATATTGAAAGACTTCAGACAAAGAACATGCCTCCTCATTGATATGACTGTTCAATCGATATAAACGTATCTGTCAAGACCTACCAAAAACTGAGCAAATATAAAGATGTTGAAATAGAAATCAGCAAAATGTGGAACCTGAAGACTAAAACAATACCTGTTGTCAAAGGTGCCCTGGGAATGATAGTAAAAGGGGCTGATTGCCTATATCTCAGATACCAGGAAACCCCAAAATGGCAGAAATTCAAAAGATAGTGCTCATGGGAACTGCTCATATCCTACGCAAAATACTTTCTATGTAATCTCAAGTTTTAAAACAAACATAATTTTCGTATGGTTTTTTAGGCATTCACTAGTACAACACGAAGTACAAAACCAAATATATGGCACCCTAGGCATAACAACAACATGAACTTCCAACCTGTTGTCTCTTGAGGTCTCTGGGTGAGACTTGGAGCCAACCTGTACAAACATAAAGCAAAAGTCAAACATATAATAATAATATAATAATAATAATAATAATAATAATAATAATAATAATAATAATAATAATAATAAAGAATACCGGGAATGTTTAACATGTGAGAGCGATAAAACACTGCTCCGAAATTTATCCAAAAACATCGGAAATAAAGACATCGCATGGAGCCAAAAAGAGCCGACAAAGTGTTGGACTATATCAGAGTAAGTAATATTCATTCAAACTTATTTCTATTTTCCAAATAAAATGAATATATTTTAACTGGATATCATCTCCATTGCTCGCACAGCACATGTAAACATGCTTGACACATTACGATCCATCAACACCAGATCATCTCCGGCCCCAAACACCATGTACAAAAAAATTACAAATAAATTAAATAATACCGGTATTATTCAACCCAAGAATAGCAATCGGGAAGTGCGTTCTTTAAACTTGTTACACAAAAGGTACGAAAAACTACACGTGCAACACAGTTTATCAAGAGAAATGAACAGACCGGTACCCTACGAGAATGATGACCGAGGGCTGGACGTTGTTCCTCATGTCCCGCAAATAAAACCAAAAAGGCATAAATGGACACGTGAGGAATATATTTCAATCCTATACGTTTATTTTACAACAGTGCTCTATCCAAAGAACGAAAACACAACAACATATACATAAAATATCTGGAAGAAAAATAACCTAAATAACAACTTGGATACAGCAATGAACCCTAATAAACTAGCTAACATACGAAGATATATTCTCAATATATAAATATATATATATATATATATATATATATATATATATATATATATATATATATATATATATATATATCAGAAATAGAAAAAGAATATTTAAAAGGAAAAATACACCAGGAAAATGTAGATAGCAGCCACACAGCAATGACAAATGATATAAACACTGAGATAGCAAAACACGAAGACAGACGTAACATTTCCAACAAAAGCGAAGTAAACAACAAAAGACAACAAATCCAAACCGTAGGAATGTATAATAATGTGCAAAAAGCACCAATCCAGAGCACCACAGACAAACATGAATGAGAAGGAAGGCGAAACAAATCTAAAACCTGGAAAGAGTAAAGGGGAACCTATTGGTTATGATACTATAAAAATGAGCATAATCAAAGAACTGAAAACCACAGATCTCAGAATGGACCGCCGATTTTACCTCCCAAAAATCAAAACAGACAATAAAACGACATCAATAATAAATAGCATGAACCTGGCCGTCATTGAGCCAGAGAAACAAATGTCAATATCACCGAGCTAAATGACATAATATAGGCAGCAACCACTGCAGTCACAAAAGAAGATGGATACTCCTTCAAACCCATCCAAAGAGGAGTACCACCACCCAAACAAAACCCCGTGGATAAATAATAGAAAAAAATAGAAAAAAAGAGAAAAGATCTGTCAATTTTTAACGAAATTAGTAGACAATCAACACTACTAAGCAATAAGAAGGCAACAAAAATACTGTGCAAATACAACATTACAGAAAAAGATTTACCTGAGGTAAAAGAAAAGCTAAAGTAAGATATCCTTGCCAAAGCACAAAGGATCCGCCGGTATGAGAAACGCCAACGTTTCTTTGAACAAAACAAACAGTTCAACTCCATCCCCCAAAAATTCTGCCAAGAACTTGGCAAAAATAAAATAGACATCAATGCAGCACCAACAGCAGAAATTGAACCAAGAAACGAAAAATATCAATGAAATTCTGAAATACATCAGAACAAACATCACAGAAACAAATAATTTCATCAACGTGGGTGTTGATGTCAAGAAAGAGAAATATAATGGGAGTGACAAGAAAAAAGACCCGTGGTGGAAAAGAAGAATACAGGCCGGGTTAGATATGCTCTCGAATGAAATTTATATGTTTGACCGAAAAGACAAAGTGGAGCTTAAAAGCAAACAAAAATACAGGGCATTGAAAAAGAAGTATAATATTGAAAGAAAGGGCCTGAAAGTGGTGATGGAGGAAATGAAACAGCGCCTCGTTGCAAGGAAAGCAAAGATGGTGAAATACGACCAAAGAATGAAGGGTTACCACCAGAATAGGTTATTCAGAGTAGATCAGAAGAGATTTTATAAAGAAATAAGTGGAGAGTGTACAGATGAAAAGTTGATACCAGATAACAATGAAAGTCAAAGGTTTTGAAGTGACATCTGGAGCAAAGACAAGGAGCACAAGAAGGATGCTGAATGGTTGCAAGAACTGAAACAAACAGTGGTCTGTCCAAAACAGGCAGAACTAGTCATTTCAGTTAGAGAAGTGAAGGAAATCAGCAAAACATTTAGCAACTGGAAGGGCCCAGGACCAGATGGAGTTCAAGGGTACTGGATCAAAAGATTTGGTGAATGTCATGCACTAATAGCTGCGCAACTCAACATCTTGTTAAATGCCGACCAAGTAACACCGGAGTGGTTGACATTGGGTAGGACAGTGCTGCGCTTGAAAAACATCGAAAAAGGTCATATGGTAGACAATTACAGGCCGATATCCTGTTTGCCACTCATGTGGGAATTATTGACTGGAATACTCGCGGAGTCAGTGTACGAACATCTGGAAAAAATGGAGTCCTACCACATGAGCAGAAGGGTTCCAAGCGTAAGTGCAGAGGTACCAAGGATCTACTCTTGATTGACAAAACTGTACTTAGAGACTACAAGAGGAGGAAAAGTAACTTAGCCATGTCGTGGATCGACTATTGTAAGGCGTATGATATGCTCCCACACTCTTGGATTATGGAATGTATGAACCTATTTGGTATTGCATCGAATGTCGAGCGATTGCTTGGAAAAAGTATGGCGAATTGGAGGACGGACCTCACACCATACGGAAGAAGTTTAGGGACAGTAGAAATTAGGAGGGGCATTTTCCAAGGGGACTGTCTGTCCCCACTGATCTTTGTACTGTGCTTGATACCACTAACACTGATTCTGAGGAAAGCAAAAGTTGGGTATTTATTCAAAAGCCGCCAATAAAAAGTCAACCATTTGTTATTCATGAATGACATCAAAGTTTATGTAAAGATGAATCCCAACTCAGTTCGCTCGTTGATACGGTGTATACCTTCAGTGCTGATATCAGAATGGAGTTCGGACTGAGAAAGTGTGGTATGTTAGTGTTGAAGAGAGGCAAAATCAAATGTATGGATGGACTAACGATACCGTTGGGGGAGGTTATGAAGCAGATAGAAGAGACAGGCTATAAGTACTTGGGGATTTTGGAAATGGATAAATTGATGGAGAAAGAAATGACAGAAAAATTTAAGGTGCAGTACTTATGCAGACTGAGACTGAACCTTAAGTCGAAATTAAGCGGACGGAATAAGATTGAAGCTATCAACACCTGGGCGGTTTCACTCCTTAGATATGGAGTAGGAGTAATCGCATGGACAGTAGACGAACTAAACAGCTTAGACAAGAAGACAAGGAAGTTGCTAACTAGATATGGGACAGTCCACCCAAAAAGTGACACAGACAGACTGTATGTACTTATTAGATGCGAACACAGCATTAGAACAGAAGAAAACAACATAGCATGGTATGTAAAAAATGCTACAGATCCGCTATTATTAGAACTAAGTAGGTCAGGCTTGTGTAGGATGAAAGATAAAACACTGTACCAGCAATTGAAAACGAATGAAACTGAAAATAGGTGGGTAAAGAAAAGAATGCAAGGACAATTTCAAAGGGATGTTGAAGATAAGACAGAAAAAAGAAGGCTGTGGATGATTAAAAGTGATTTAAAACCGGAAACAGAGGCTCTAATATGTGCTGCCCAAGAGCAAGCACTAAGAACAAACTACATAAAATACAGAATAGACAACACATCAGAAAGTGAGAAGTACAGAATCTGTGGACAAAGTGGTGAAACCGTATTGCATATTATCAGCCAATGTACGCCATTAACCCATAAGGAATATAAGAGACGCCACGTCAATATAGTACGGCTTGTCCATTGCACACTTTGCAGCAAGTATGGACTTGACAGAGCAAAACATTGGTACGACTATATACCCGAAGGTATAATCGAAAATGATAATGAAAAGATCCTGTAGGATTTATGATTCAGTGCGACCATGAAATAGAGAATAGGAAGCCAGACATAGTCTTAATTGAGAAAGAAAACAAACTATGTTAGATCATAGATACAACATGCCCAGCTGACAACAAGGTATGAGATAAGGAAGAAAGTAAAGTCGATAGATATGACAGGTTAGCTTGGGAGGTAAAGCAGTTTTGGTCGATGAAAAAGGTGGTAGTAGTACCAATAATTGTGGGAACAGTGAGTAAAAATCTCTAGAATTACACTGAACAAATAGGGGCTGCAATAAAGGGTGGATCACTTGCAGAAAACAGCACTGCTTGAAACCACTGGAATACTCCGGAATGTGCTCGAAAAATAAGAGGTGTTACCATAGTTCACTGGTAGAGAACAGCTGATATCGTAGTACAACTCCAGCGTTAGAAGCTGTGCAAAGGTAATAATAATAATAATAATAATAATAATAATAATAATAATAAAAGATGGTATAGGCACACACCAGAAAAGGTCACAGAAAACGAGAAAGCAACCATACTCTGGGATATGCCGATACACACAGATAGAGAAATTAAGGCCAACAGACCAGATATAGTTGTCAGAGATCATGAAGAAAAAAAATGCTTTCTAATTGATGTATCAATACCGGCAGATGACAACGTGCCTCTAAAAGAAATGGAGAAACTCTCAAAATACAAAGACCTGGAAATAGAGCTAACTAGAATGTGGAATCTGAAAACAGAAACAATTCCTATCATAGTAGGTGCATTAGGCATGATAAAAAAATATTCAGACAAATACATAACAAAAACACCAGGACTTACAAACACATATAACATACAGAAAATTGCACTACTAGGCACTGCACACATCCTACGCAGAACACTTTCCATACAATAACCATCAGAGCATCACAACAAATCACAGCACAACTACTGAATAATAATAATAATAATAATAATAATAATAATAAAACATTTAACGTCTGTTTTCTCTGCTGGTATGGGTCAGGCGGTAAACCGGAAGGCTGAATCTGGTTCCAGCCTGATTTGGCATGGTTTCTACGGCTGGATGCCCTTTCTAATGCCAACCACTCCGAGTATGTAATGGGTGCTTTATACGCGTCACCGGCACCGCTGCCATTTACCTGATACCCGCAATAGTCACGTCTATGATTCCACGCGTGCTTTTTACATGACACTGGCAACATCTAAGACTACGATTACATTTGGCTTCGACGAATCTTCTTAATTCCACAGCAAATCACGAAACGTCTCCGTCACTTGTCATCGCCTCTACGAGGCCCGACTTTCGAAGATCACGCTACCGGCAACGGCCAGAATTACGATTTCACGGGTGCCATTGCACAGGTGCTAGTTATGTGACACTGGCAACAGCCACGAATACAATTTCACTTGGCGTGACGAGTCTTCTCAAGCACAGCATATCGCCAAAGGTCTCGGTCACCTGTAATTACCTCCGCAAGGCCCAACATTCGAAGATCGTGCTTCACCACGTTCGTTCCATGTCTTACTGGGTCTACCTCTTCCACGGGTTCCTTTCATAGTTAGAGATCAGCACTTCTTTACACAGCTGTCCTCGTCAATACACATCACATGACCATACCAGCACATTCATCTCTCTTGCACACCACATCTGATGCCTCTTATGTCCAGTTTTTCTCTCAAGACATTTACACTCTGTTGCACATACACACTAACGTTGTACATTCAGCGAAATATACTGGCTTCATTTCTTTCAAGCCTTCGCATGTCCTCTGCGATTTCAGTCCACGTTTCACTGCCGTGGGGCTCGGTTGTTCTGTGGGAAGAGGTCCTTTGTTACCAACAGAGGTAGAAGCTCTCTGAACTTGGCCCAGCCTATTCTTATTCTAGCAGCTACGTTCTGGGAGCATCCACCTCCACTACTGACTTGGTCACCTAGGTAACGGAAGCTATCAACCGCTTCTAGTTTTTTACCCCTGCCATTTGATGGAGTCTAATTTCTGTACATTTGTAGTGTTTATTGTACCTGTTCGTCTGCCATACACAAAGACTATTTTCCCTTTTTCTTGTTTCATTCATTTGACTGCGGTCATGCTGGAGCACCGCCTTTAGCCGAACAAATCAACCCCAGGACTTATTCCTTGCAAGCCTAGTACTTATTCTGTCAGTCACTTTTGCCGAACCGTTAAGTTACGGGCACGTAAATACACCAACATCAGTTATCAAGTGATGGAGGGAGACAGACAAACACACACACACAAATATATACATGCATATATAGGACAGGCTTCTTTCAGTTTCCGTCCACTCACAAGGCTTTAGTCGGCTATAGTAGAAGACAGTTGCACAAGATGCAATTGATATTTTGTACGTGTCCATAGCTTGCACTAACAGGTCCAGCCACCTGAGGGGATAATAATAATAATAATAATAATAATAATAATAATAATAATAATAATAATAATAATAATAATAATAATAATAATAAGAAGAAGAAGAAGAGAAGAAGAAGAAGAAGAAGAAAAATGATGAGTGGGACAATACAAAGATAAACATAAAATGTTGGGGGTTACATATAATGAAATGATAGGGGGGAAAGGGTAAATGTACACAGCATACAATGGAAAGGAAGGGGCATATAGGTGGTATAGAAAGGTTAAGTAAAAAAGAAGGAGGGTTGGGAGGATGGTAGTAATGTATCCCTCCTAATATAGGATGACCGATGACCTCTAGGGATAATCGAGGAACCTCACTCTCCAAGATTTCCCTGACCACCAAGAGCAAGTACCCTCTCCAATTCCTTCTCTCCGACTCACAGGTCTACGCTTAAAGAGGTACCATCCATTCTTGCCATTTTCACAACTTTCACCCACCTTTCAATAAACTCACTCGAATACAGCACTACTCTCTCCGCTCTCAATTTCCTTTTCAAGTGAAACCTGAAGAACTCAATGAGAGCTCGACAAAAGAAGAATGTATCTGTCCTCATGCCTTTCAGCCTTGTTCATCAAACAACCTCTTTCGCCACAGCCACCAGGCAAAGGAAAACTACTATGCCTGCCCGATTGAAGGAGGGTGGCGTGGCAGTCATGACTACAGGCTCGGCTGATAGACGGATCCCTCCTACTTGTGACAGCAGCTGTTCGGCATTATCCCACAAGTCAGCAATGCCCGGACTCTGAACGAGTGCATGCAGAACAGTTTCATCACTCTGCGCGCACCTCAGGCAAGCCCATCTGACAGCACGTCCGTGCCTGTAGAGTTTATCTCCAGCCGGTAGCGTTCCTCGGTAGCACTGCCAGGCCAAGGGCATTTGGAAATTATGCATGATAGTTCCCAACTGGAAAGTCCTCCGGAATAATAATAATAATTCGTTTTAGTTTTGGTTTAAGGCCAGAAATTTGAAAAGGAATGGATGAATCTCTACATTCGACCTCAATATTTGACGGTGTTCTATATTGTCGATCTCGGAGAAATACGAGGTTTAGTTAACGTCAGTGGAATTTGAACTTAGAATGTAATGTTTCGGAAGAAACGCAGCTTGGCATTTTGTTCGATATTCTAACGATTCTGCGAATCCACTTGATCAGTTGTACATAGGTCACATGTGGCAATCAATATTTCGGTGCTTAAACAAGGCGGCGAGGTGGCAGAAGCGTTAGCGCGCCGGGAAGAATTCTTAACAGCATTTCGGCCATTTTTATGTATTGAGTTCAAATTCCGCCGAGGTCGACTTTGCCTACCATCCTTTCGGGGTCGATAAAACAAGTACCAGTTAAGCACTGGGGGTCGATGCAATCGCCTTATTCCCTCCTAGGAAAATTGCTGGCCTTGTGCCAAAATTTGAAATCATTATATACAGTAATCCCTCGACTACCGTGGGTACTGCCCCCCCCCCAGTGATAGTCGAAAAGCCGCGAAGTAGAAACAGTACTGTACTGTATATTTTTTCAATTATTTTTATAATTTGTATATATTTATTTTATTATAAATGCAAAACAACCCCCCTCACTCACCTCCCGAGTTCGTTTTCCATACAGTATGTGCGATTCTATATTTACTCATCTGTGATACACTACGTATTTTTAAAATTTTAGTATATTTTAATTAATGTGTTATACAGTACAGTACTGTACTAAAGTTTAATTTATTAATTTTTAGGCGTGAAAATGTTTACTCTATCACAGAAATAATTAAAATCTAAAAAAATATAAATACCTATCGGCCGCAGAAACCCGCGATATACTGAGGAGTCCGCGATATAAATTTACATATATTAGCCAGAAGAATCCGCGATGTACTGAGGTCGCGATATGGTGAGTGATTACTGTATATATATGTAAGGCGAGGTCGACCTGCCTTTCATCCTTTCCGGGTCGATTAAATAAGTACCTATTACGCATTGGGGTATGTAATCGACTTAATCCTTTTGTCTGTCCTTGTTTGTCCCCTCTATGTTTAGCCCCTTGTAGGCAATAAAGAAATATATATATTTAAGGCGAGTTGACAGAATCGTTCGGCGGGCACAATGCTTAGCGGCTTTTCGTTCATCTTTACGTTCTGAGTTGAAATTCCGCTTGGGAATTTTTTTGCTTTTCATCCTTTCGGGATCGATAAAATAAGTACCAGTTGAGTACCGGGATCGATAAAATAAGTACTCGTTGAGCACTGGGGTTCATGTAATCGACTTGCTCACTCCCTAGGAATTGCTGGCCTTCTAACAAAATTTGAAACAAATATTTCTGTACTTAAAATATGTAATAGGCGTAGAAGTGGCTGTGTAGTAAGTAACTTGCTTACGAACCACATGGTTCCGGGTTCAGTCCCACTGCGTGGCACCTTGGGCAAGTATCTTCTACTATAGCCCCGGGCCGACCAAAACCTGTGAGTGGATTCGGTAGACGGAAACTGAAAGAAGCCCGTCGTATATGTATATATATATATATATATATATATATAATATATATATATATATATATATATATATATATATATGTATGTGTGTGTGTGTATGCTGATGTGTTTACGTCCCCGTAACTTAGCGGTTTGGCAAAAGGGACCGATAGAATAAGTACTAAGCTTACAAAGAATAAGTCCCGGGGTCTATTTGCTCGACTAAAAAAAAAGACGGTGCTCCAGCCTGGCCGCAGTCAAATGACTGAAACAAGTAAAAGAGAGTAAAGAGTAATCAACGTTTGAAGGGCGACTGGAGAGTGTCAAGAAAATATTAAGGAAGCGGATTAGGTTAATCCAGTTCTCTTTTCTACTCGCTCGATCTTTAATCTCGCTTTTCATTGTTGTTGTTGGTATTAGTAGTAGTAGCAGTAGTAGTAGTAGTTGTAATAATAGTGGTGGTCGTGGTGGTAAAGAGATGTTCAAGGTAATGAATGTAGTGGAGCAAAAATTTATAATCACAAATGGGAATCATCAACGATCTGTTAAACT
>NC_042998.1:1380000-1390000 GCF_006345805.1 Octopus sinensis | reverse complement strand
AAACTGAAAGAAGCCCGTCATTACGCCAGAGTAATCACATAAATGCGAAACAAGGTGAAAAAAATAGTATTCGAATACCAGAGGTATTCGAATTTTTATTAAAAAGCAGCAAAAATATCACAAAAACTGTTGCTCAGAGTTTCACGTTCCCGTTTGTCGGTATATATATATATATATATATATATATATATATATATTATATAATAATACTAAGCAATAAGGGTTTAGCACGAGTTGCCTTACCACATACCGAATTTAGAAATAGCAGTCAAAGGGTTATAGCTATTTCTTCTACTAAAAAGGGAGATCTCAGTAAAAACAGCATTTGGAAGGCAGACACAAACAGGTAAGAGAGAATGATTGACTGCAATCTATCATACATTTTTTTAGTTATCCACGGACGTACGTTTCGAAATCAAGTTTTAGGAAAGCATAAGAACTAAATATTAAATATTAAATAATAAATATTCTATCTTACCGAAACTTCTTTTCTCTTCAGCGTAGAATACTATAATCATAAATGATTATATTGAATTTTGAGATACAGAAGGCACCAACTCCACTCAGTATCAGAGCGAGCTAGAATCCGCAACTGGTATCACCGAATTCAATTTGTGAATGAAACGATTGTGTCAACAGCCCCTCCCACCCGCGTGTAGCAAAACAAGATGCTGTGGTCATCTACTGAGATAAAATATGGTTATCCGTAATAATGAAGGGTGAAATTAATTAATTTGGAAAAATTATCAATTACACCAAGTAGTCTTCGGCATGTAAAAGCCTCATTCGAGGAAAATTTAAGTAAGTAATACTAAGCAATAAGGGTTTAGCAACGAGTTGCCTTACCACATACCGAATTTAGAAATAGCAGTCAAAGGGTTATAGCTATTTCTTCTACTAAAAAGGGAGATCTCAGTAAAAACAGCATTTGGAAGGCAGACACAAACAGGTAAGAGAGAATGAATTGACTGCAATCTATCATACATTTTTTAGTTATCCACGGACGTACGTTTCGAAATCAAGTTTTAAGGAAAGCATAAGAACTAAATATTAAATATTAATAATAAATAATCTATCTTACCGAAACTTCTTTTCTCTTCAGCGTAGAATACTATAATCATAAATGATTATATATTGAATTTTGAGATACCAGAAGGCACCAACTCCACTCAGTATCAGAGCGAGCTAGAATCCGCAACTGGTATCACCGAATTCAATTGTGAATGAAACGATTGTGTCAACAGCCCCTTCCCACCCGCGTGTAGCCAAAACAAGATGCTGTTGTCATCTACTGAGATAAAATATGTTATCCGTAATAATGAAGGGTGAAATTAATTAATTTGGAAAAATTATCAATTACACCAAGTAGTCTTCGGCATGTAAAAGCCTCATTCGAGGAAAAATTAAGTAATACTAAGCAATAAGGGTTTAGCAACGAGTTGCCTTACCCATACCGAATTTAGAAATAGCAGTAAAAGGTTTTATAGCTATTTCTTCTACTAAAAAGGGAGATCTCAGTAAAAACAGCATTTGGAAGGCAGACACAAACAGGTAAGAGAGAATGAATTGACTGCAATCTATCATACATTTTTTTAGTTATCCACGGACGTACGTTTCGAAATCAAGTTTTAAGGAAAGCATAAGAACTAAATATTAAATATTAAATATAAATAATTCTATCTTACCGAAACTTCTTTTCTCTTCAGCGTAGAATACTATAATCATAAATGATTATATATTGAATTTTGAGATACCAGAAGGCACCAACTCCACTCAGTATCAGAGCGAGCTAGAATCCGCAACTGGTATCACCGAATTCAATTTGTGAATGAAACGATTGTGTCAACAGCCCCTTCCCACCCGCGTGTAGCCAAAACAAGATGCTGTGGTCATCTACTGAGATAAAATATGGTTATATGGTTATATATATATATATGTATATATACATATATATATATATTTTGTGAAATAGAAAGATGAATAATCTTGTTGCAGATTAATCAAAAGTTTAACCGATACCCTGGCAGCAAAAATCACAGCAGAAGACAGCACGGTTGGAGGTACAACCATATGGTGTTGCAACCGTGCGTTGGTGCGGATAATTGAATTTTAATATTATTAGTGAATTGAAGAAATGGAGTTGACGAAGATTGAACAGAAATCGTTTATTGCATTCTACACGTGTTTCGAAAGGCACAATTTACCAAATTCCGATTGAATAATGAGACCATATGTGTCTTTCTCTTCAGGAAGAATAGGAAATCCGTTGGAGCCTCGTTCGATTGTTTTGCTCCGCCTCTGTTAGTTTTTGTTTTTTCCAACGGATTTCCTATTTCTTCTGAAGAGAAGACACAATATGGTCTCATTATTCAATCGGAATTTGGTAATTGTGCCTTTCGAAACACGTGTGTAGAATGCAATAAAACGATTTCTGTTCAATCTTCGGTCAACTCCATTTCTTCAATTCACTAATAATATATATATATATATATATATATATATATATATATATATTATATATAATATATCTATTATATATAATATATATATATATATGTATGTATGTATGTATGTATGTAATGTATGTATGTATGTATGTATGTATATGTATATGCATATATATATATATATATATATATATATACTATATATATATATATAATCTACCCAATGTCAAAATCTACCGAATGTCAGATGGCCCGAGGGCCTTTCTCTCCCAGGAATGACAAGATGTGAACGAGGACAGGCGAGGTCCCTCCTGAACCTCATCAACACCCTGTACATGGAGCAAGTAATACTCCAACCAACCAGGGCAGGTAACACACTGGATCTCTGCTTCACAAATAATATGGATCTCATCCATAATGTGAAAGTGACACCGACACTACTCTCGGATCATAACATGGTAGAGCTGACCATGTACGGGCCAAAGGAAAGCATGGACATGCAGCCTACAAGAAACCCTCAGAATCTTTCCAGCTTGAACTTCGATAAGGCAAACTGGAAACAAATTGAGAAAGAGATCCTCAAACAAAACTGGCCTGAATGTCTCTCCTCGCCAGACATCGACGTGAAACTTCAACAATTCATGTCTGTAATGCAAGCCATATGCTACAAATGTGTCCCAGAGAGAAAGGCCACTGTACACAAGAACAAAATCCCCAGAGAGAGGAAAATTTTAATGAGGCGGCGTACAAAAATTTCAAATCGCCTAAACAAACAAATTGAAAGCAGTGAAAAGTCCCGCCTGAAAATAAAACTGTTGGAAATGAAAAATGTCTGCAACTCTCCCATGAAAAGGAAAGAGCAGACAAAGAAGCCTGGGCTATAGACAACATAAAATCTAACCCAGAGGCTTTCTACAGGTATGCCAAAGAAACAGCTACGGTGCACTGTAGGATAGGGCCACTCCTTGAAAAGGATGGCACACTCACAGGAAAACCAATGAGGGTAAGTGAAATACTGAATGAGCAATTCAAGAGTGTTTTCACTCCACCCCTTGGGCATCTCCAAATCACCAATCCAACTGACTTCTTTACCACTGCAGATATAAAATCAGAGGCGGCGACGATAGATTACATCGATATAAAGGAAGACGATGTAATAAAGGCTATAGATGAAATGAAAACAGACTCAGCTACTGGCCCCGATGGATTCCCGGCAATCCTCCTAAAAGTATGTAAGAGAGTCCTAGAAGACCACTGCAGTTCCTCTTTCAAGCTTCCTTGCAGCTGGCAAACTTCCAAGAAAACTGAAGGAAGGTAGAATATGCCCTATTCATAAAGGAGGTAGCAGAGCGGAGGCCAAGAACTACAGACCTATCTCTCTGACCTCACACATTAGCAAGGTCATGGAACGAATAGTCAGAAGGAAACTGATCACCTTCCTTGAAGAAAATGACTTGCTGCCTGACACCCAACATGGTTTCCGACCAGGAAGAAGCTGCTTAACTCAGCTCCTACAACACTATGACTGGTTGCTGAAACGACTGCTCAACCACTCAAATGTGGAAGTGATATATCTCGACTTTGCAAAGGCCTTTGATAAAGTCGATCATGGAATGATATGTCACAAACTGCGTGATCTTAGCATAGTTGGAAAACTGGGAGAATGGCTTCATGACTTTCTGAAAGATAGAAGTCAGGTGGTAGTAGCCAATGGGGCCACTTCCATTAACACGTAAATAGTGAGCGGTGTTCCGCAGGGCACTGTTTTGGGACCACTACTGTTCATAATGGCCCTCTCAGACATGCCCTCAGCCACGCAGAGAGCCACGATCACAAGTTATGCAGATGATACAAAAGTTTCACAGGCAATACAGAACCTTGAGGACACTAAACGCCTGCAATGTGAGCTGGACAAAATATACAAGTGGGCTGAAAAGAATAGCATGCAGTTCAATGCTGAAAAGTTTCAAGCTTTATGCTATCAGCATGCAAAACTAAATGCAATACCCAATGAATACACTGGATCCGGAGGAATTGCAATCCCAGAGGCACAATCAGTGCGTGACCTGGGTATTTACATGAGTGATGACACAACCTTTCGTGTACATGTTGCTAAATTGGCAATGAAATGTAGACGACAGGCCGGATGGATTCTCAGAACCTTTAGAACAAGAGAACAAGAAACCATGATGGTCCTCTGGAGGACACTTGTCCTAAGCCACTTTGACTATTGCTCTCAGCTATGGTCACCATCCAGTGTCAAGTTGATCACAGAACTTGAGGCGATCCAACGAAGCTACACGAAGAAGATAGCCTCTATGCAGAATGTAAGCTACTGGGAAAGACTCAAGAGATTAAAATTATATTCCCTGGAGCGTAGGCGGGAAAGATATGCCATAATATACATCTGGAAGATCCTGGAGGGACTTGTCCCAAACTTTGGCATCGAGAGTTACACAAATGCCAGAACTGGGCGCCACTGCGTGGTGCCTAGGACTCCAAATTTGCCATCAAGATGTAGGACAAGATACTGTGATAGCCTGGGCTTCCGAGGCCCACAGCTCTTCAATATCCTCCCGAAGAACCTAAGAGACCTGCATGGGGTGGATGCAGATGTCTTTAAAATGAAACTGGATCTCTTCTTGTCAGGTGTCCCAGATGAACCAACTTCACGGCAGGAGGTGCAGATGAGGGCAGCTGCATCGAACTCTCTCATGCACCAAATGGCAGTTGCTAAAAAGCCATCGTGAAGTAAAAACATGTGGCAACACCAAATGGCGGTGCCCCAGCATGGCCACAGCTCGTGAGCTGAAACTAGAATCAATCAATAATCATATATATATATATGTATTATATATATATATATATATATATATATATATATTATATATATATATATATATATATATATATATATATATATATATATATATCGATGGTCTTTTGAAGACTTTGACTTAAATGTCAATTCAATAACACTGTCTCCAAACTCTATGCTTAGAATGGACCAATTTCAAATACTATTGGAACTTACATACAAGGTACAGGATTCTTATATGTATACCATTCTGCCTAAATAATGGAACTGCAGATACAATATCCCTGCGTATCTCACGTCTGTTTTCATTCCTTCTCTTCACTCTCTATTTCCTATCATCTCTAGAATAACTATTGTTTAACCATTTTCTCACACCGTCTCCGATGAAGGGATATATAAAATATCCCGGAAACAGCTGTAAGACCTTCTCTTTATAAATGTTCTGAAATCTTTCACAGCCTTGGATTTTTATTTCATTCTCTTAATTTTTTCTATATACGCATGCTGATGTATGACCTACGTTGGACTTCTCATTCACATAATCACCGAACCTGGAGCTTAACTATAGTCTGTCCATAGCACTTACTCAGCATTACCTGACACCTTTGGGTCTTCTTGACACCATTACCTTTCATAACCTATATACTCTTTACTCTTTTACTTGTTTCAGTCATTTGACTGCGGCCATGCTGGAGCACCGCCTTTAATCGAGCAACTCGACCCCGGGACTTATTCTTTTGTAAGCCTAGTATTTATTTCGGTCTCTTTTGCCGACCGCTAAGAAACGGGGACATAAACACACCAGCATCGGTTGTCAAGCAATGCTAGGGGGACAAACACAGACACACAAACACACACACGCATATAAATATATATATATATTATATATATATATAATATATATATATATATATATATATATATATATATATATATATATATATATATATATATATATATATATATATATATATATACGACAGACTTCTTTCAGTTTCCGTCTACCAAATCCACTCACAAGGCTTTGGTCGGCCGAGGCTATAGTAGAAGACACTTGCCAAGGTGCCATGCAGGGGGACTGAACCCGGAACCATGTGGTTGGTAAACAAGCTACGTACCACACAGCCAGTCCTGCGCCTATATATATATATATATATATATGCATACATACATAAATACATACATACACACACACACACACACACACACACACAGACATATATATATATAATATATATATATATATATATATATATATATATATATAGTTGAAATTTACAGAAAACGAAAGACTAAGACAGGTGTATAAATAACAAACAAATGTATTAGTTTAACACTCGGGAAGGTGGGAAAGTCTTTTACGTTTCGAGCCTACGCTCTTCAACACACATATATTTATATATATATATATATATACATGTATATATCCATGTGTGTGTCTTTGTGTCTGTCTTCCAATCACCACTTGACAACCAGTGTTGGTGTGTTTACGTTCCCGTAGCGTAGCGGTTCGGCAAAGAGACAGATAGAATAAGTAACAAGCTTAAAAAATAAGTCCTGGGGTCTATTTGCGGTGCTCTAGAATGGCCACAGACAAACGACTGAAACAAGTAAAAGAATAAATTCCTGAGTAAAACAGCATAAAATAAGCAAAGAGAAGCAGCCATTGCTTATCATCCGGTTATGTTATAATCCTGCAAATATGCGGCCGTTCTTTTTGTTCTTCTTATTTTGTGAGGGTAGTTAAGTTGTAATTGTGTTAGAACAATGAATTGATGCGTCATTATCTTTTTCCAAAAATATGTTATCATCATCATCATCATCGTTATTGCATGTGTAGGAGTATTTGCCTAACTGAGAGAATGGCATAACCAAAGGTTTGCAGTGTTATCGTGAATTATAAATTCAGAAGTCCGAAAGAATTGGTTTGTTGAAATTATGTCATACCTCTGCTGCAAATTCCGATTTGGCAGTTCGTCAAAATATCAATGACGGGAATTTCAAACTAATCGATCACTTCTGGTAAATATATTGCAAATATTCTGTTCTTTCCAGTTTTGAACGATAGGCAAAAGTTTAAATATCACGCTTTCTTGATGTCATCCTTAAAGAATTATGCCCCAACACAGCCACGGCGTTGGGGGTGAAACATGTAAAAGAATAAAAGAATAAAAGAATAAAGCAAGAAGGACACTTTTTCATGCAATATTTTTGTGTCTTCTTTGTTTGAATTAAACAAAACAGATTGGTTTTCTATTTCTCTCCATTGCGTCCAACATTTTTTGTAAGAAATCTTTTTTGTCGTCTGCTTACAAATTCGAAAAATTCGGTATTTTCAAATCTAGTGTTACAGTTAACAGAGATTGGAATACAGAACAATGTTAATATTGAAGGAAGTCGTTAAATGATTGCTTGAAAAGTAAGTAGCTTTTGTTTAGATAAAAGTTCAAGGATGACACTAATTGATTGAACATTGTCATAATGTAAATGCAGTCCCTTTCGCTCCCTTTCAGTCCTACTATAGAATCATTAATATCTCTATAATCAAATTATTATAAAGATATTAATGATTCTATACATTGGTCCCTTGTGATCTTGAGTTAGGGAATATTCGACGTTTTAACGATTTGTTAAATATGCTATCAAATTTCGCATCAATACGTGTAGCAGAAAGCGTCGAAGTTCACTAATATGTTCAGTTTGAAGAGCTGGACGGACGATGGTAGAAGAATCAGATGTTCCTTGAACATCAAAATCTTCCCGTGCAAGGCAGCAATTATTTATTCCAATATCAAACCCCGAATTTAAACTTGTTTCCCCCAAGTTCGTCTCTTGAAGTAATTAAATGATGTGTTTGAAGCAATGTCCTTGCAAATCAAAGACCTCCATTACCTCAATAACCACCCTTCATTGTATCCATTTACAGCGCCTAAAGAAAACCTCCGTTTCGGTGTTTGACGAGATGATGCTGTTGATAATATTTAGTTTTCAGTATTCCTTTCAAAAAATGCTATCATTTGAAAATTCAGAGATCGTTTATCGACAGCAAAACATTCTCTGTGGCCATAAAACTACTAAAATCAGGTTTTAACTTCGCTTGAAGATGATTTCCTTTTTGCAGTAAGATAATGTTTATGGTTTCGTTTTCGTGGCAATGCTGTCCATTACATTAACAGTGGACTCTGTTACGTGAGATACAGAAATAGCATCTTACAACGTAAAGGTTTTCCCAGTTTTATGAGACGAGGTAAAGCGTCGGCAACCTCTTACAGAAATGATATAAAAAGTTTTACAAAATCATGATATTTGTCTAAGAGAAACAATAAAGTTAATATTCATGTTTCAATAAATATTGTCTTAGTCATTTATCTACTGAGTGTATTTTTACTGCGAGTAAATTTAGATGTAATGAAAAGTTTTATTCTTGAACTGTAAACGCTACCTTCAGCCTCGCCTTTTACAATTTCAGGCCAATCTATTTCAGTAGAGTGATCGGTTGCTGTATCTCCCAGACTCAATGGAGTATATATATATATATATATGATATATATGTGTATGTATGTGTAGGTATATATATATATATTTACAGACACACACACACACACATATATATATATATATATATATATATATATATATGTTTGTGTGTGTGTGTGTGTGTGTGTATATATGTATGTATATATGTATATATATATATGTATGTATGTATATATATAATGTCTGTGTGTGTGTGTCTGTGTGTGTATTTGTGTGTGTGTGTGTGAATACAGAGAAGCGTACCTATCTTTCGTGAGCTGAGGTATATGTGTGTGCATGTGTATTACACACATAGACACAAATACAGATCTACGCACGTAGAATAATGCACAAGCTCACACGCACAAACACACACACACATATACACACATACACACATGCACACATACATATATATTTATATATACATATAAAGTTCATCCTACTAATATATATATATATATACACATTTATTATACAGACACTCACACACTCTTGTATACACACATATACATACGCACCGGCTACAAATCTCCGCTTGTCATGTAAACTCTCCCAGATACTCGTAAAAACCATCATCATCATAAACAGCATCGCTATAGTTTTTTCTCTTTTACATATCACATTAGAAACGCCCATATTATTTTTTTTAACCAATATTTTGTAATTTCTTCTTTTGTTTTTAACAGTGTGTACGCATCGTCCGGCCAAGATATAATTTCATTCAACTGGACAACCATCACCATCATCAACACCGACACCAGCACCAACCCCGACACCACAATTTTGGCGTTGTTAACATCTCTGTTGGCAGATGATGTTGTTATAACTTGCTGCATTGCAGAAGTAGTTTAACCCCCTTCCTACCGACGTTCCACACATTGTTCTATCTCAGTCGGTTTCCTACCATTAGCCAAAACGTCATTTACGCAATTCAATAGAGAGAAAAAGCAACTACGCTGAAAACATTTTCATATTCACCTTCCCAGGCATTTTACTTCCACCCATCTCACTACTCCAGCCACCCACGTGATATAGACACAAACGCACATATACACCCTCATTCATTTGTACATACGTTCAATCATACATGTATACATACTCATATGCAAATATATATTATGTATTATATATATTATATATATATATATATATATGTGTGTGTGTGTGTGTGTGTATATATATATATGTATATACATATATATGTATATACATATAT
>NC_042998.1:1357500-1375000 GCF_006345805.1 Octopus sinensis | reverse complement strand
TATACATGAAGAAATTATATACACGCGGGCTACCAAAAGCACAACTTGACCCGTCTAAACAAATTAAATATTATCCACTTAATGCTAAACAAGTAATTAAAAATTAAATGGGGATTGACTATAGCCAACATGTGAAAGAAATAAACATTAAGAATGAATCTATGATACACCATACAAAGATGACAAGTATACTTCCCTCATCTATATCTGTATCTATATATGTATATATGTGTGTGTATGTGTGTGTATATGTGTGTGTATATGTGTGTGTAAATATATATACATACATAATATAAATATCTATCTATCTATCGATCTATCTATCTATCTATCTATCTATCTATCTATCTATGGTGGCGAACACGTACATCGCGTCCGTCATCTACTACCGCCTGACCGTCGTACCTTGTCCCGACCCTACCATCACCAAACTACAACGCATCCTCTTTCGCTTCTTGTGGAAAGGATGCGTCCCGATGGTCAGGCGATCCATTTGCTGTCAACACCCGTTAAAAGGAGGGCTGGGCATGCCGTGGTTGATGATGCGCAGACACGCGCTGAGACTGCGACATCTCTGGCTCTATGTAGACGACGGTGAACAGGTGTGGTCGCCGTTTGTGAGGCACGCTTTCCCGCAGCTCGTCTCCATGACCGAACTGCAGTCGTGGATCAAAAAGAGGCCGAGGAAGGGCGAATGGCACCGCGAGTGTCGCGTTGCTCTCAAGCAACTCTGCCGTCCTGGGTCGACCTTAAGTGACTTCAACACAACCAAAGCATTCTATAGGGGTTTAGTGGAGGGGAGGTACGACGACGAGCTCGGGGCGAACCTGGACGTCGACGAGGAGTACCTGACCCGCCTGTTCGGGACGACTTTCGGGCCAGGGCCCATGGACAACTTCCAGAGATCCCTGGCCTGGCAGTGCTACCGAGAAGCGCTACCCGTTCGGGATAAGCTCTACAGACACGGCTCGAGAAACACGGGGCCGACCTGCCGAGATGCGGTCAGAGCGACGAAACCGTTCTGCACGCACTCGTTCAGTGTCCAACAATTTCCGACCTGTGGGCTTATGTCGAACAACTGCTGTCACGTGTGGGACGAGTCGGTTTATCAGCTGAGTCTATCGTCAATATTGTCACGCCTCCTTCCTTCAAACGGGAAGGAAGAGCTATTTTCATCATCCTTGTGGCTATGGCGAAAGAATGTATCTGGTGGACGCGTCTGAAAGGATTGGAGACAAACACTTTCCTCTCTGGTCAATCTCTCATCAACTTCTTCAAGTACCACTTGAAAAGGAAAGTGAGAGTAGAGAGGCAAGTTTTGTCTAGCGAATGTTTTAAAAAAAGATGGGTGAATGTAGCAAGAATGGCACGTATGAATGACGAAGCCACCTTGAGCATAGTCCTATGAACCCAGAAATCGAAAACAGAGAGTTGCTTATTTGCAAAAAAAAAAAAAAAAAAAAAGAAATATAAAATGTGACTTCATTGACCGAGGTTACCGTGGTCTTTTCCGCAGGCTTTTCTTTCCACGGGTAAACCTCACCTGTCCTCCCCTTTACACTTCATATTGACATTTCTGTGATAACGATCCCTATTGATCATTTTTTTTCCTCTCCCCCCCCTTTTTTTTTTTTTTTTTTTTTTTAACCCCCCTTATTTTTGTCCTCTTTCTCTCCTTTTACGATCCCTTTTGATCGAACCTCCCCCTTCCTTTTTTTTTTTTTTTTTTTTTTTTTTTTTTTAATACCTTCAAAAGAAAAGCTCTACCTTGTAATTTGTTCTATCTGTGTGCAGCCCTGTGTGGCTAATAAAGAAACATATCTATCTATCTGTATGTGTGTGTATATATATATATATATAATATATATATATATATATGTATATATACACACACTTCATTGATTTTTTTCCAATTTTATCGTAGCTGCCAGTCTACCAGTTTTCAGATAGAATCAACGAACCGTGTCAATATGTCTACATTGTTTCCATTCACAAACCATTTTCCTTCCTTTTAACACTTCACATGATGCTTAGCCAATGGACCAAATAATAATAGTTCACAAAAATCTCCGAAAACAGACAAGTATATTGGCTATAAGTCTATTATGTTGATGTGTTGATGATAATGATGATGGTGATGATGATGATTTTTGAAAGCGATGATTATAACGGCAAGTAAGAATGATAAGAACTTTTAGCAAAAGACAATATTTTCATTATTATCAAATAGTTTTCGCTTCTGCTGATCTATTGATCACTCCTCAGAGCCTCTGCATCGTCTCTCGATTTGCAAGAAACAGTTAGTAAAAGCACCGTCAACTCACACTCTAACGTCTGAAAAGAAAAAGATGGAAAAGGTGTATAATGGAGTTATAAATTCTTTAGAACTTAAGGAAAAAAGATGATAGTCACAAAGCGGACTCTTTAATCGTAGATCTGGTCAAGAAGGCATGACATAAATTCAAAATCACAATTTCAACTACGTTATTGTGTCGGAATACGAAGCGTTATGCTTAATTCTTTGAGCTGCAATGCTCACTCATGCACACATATATAGATAAATACGTACTTACATGCATAAATGCATTCATACATGATGCAAGTATACTATGTGCAGTAGCTGAAGTCAGTTGCCCATATGTTAACTTAATGTTAAAGATACTGAAAAGACAACATCTATACCGAACTGATGCGAAATTTTTGCTATAACTTTAAATTGCTACCAAAGATTATTGGAGCATTAGGCTATATGACTAATTCTCTCGAGGCCAATCTTGAGAAGCTGGGTTTTACAAAACCAGACAAAACACTCTTAAGCATAAGATTACTGTCACAAACTGTCAGAGGTGCTGTAAAACATTTCGTGAAGTTTAGGGTATAAAATCTATATAGCAATAAGATTTCGTGCTTGCAAAAATACAGTTTCAATATTGTCAAAACCATTAGGTGAGAAAAATATCATAAATATACGGTCAGTTTAATTTCTGGGCTTTAAAACAAAAAGAGAAAATGCGTTTATCAGAAGAATTCATTCCAAGATTGCATTCACATTGATTACATTGACATTGTTTATTTAATCATTTATGCGCCCTTTTCAAGCCTAGCCAGGCCTGGTCCCCCCCCCCCAGCTGGATGGGACCCCAGTCCATCGCAGCGTTGCTCAAGAAACAGGAAGAAAAAGTGAGAGAAAGCTGGGGCGAAAGAGTACAACAGAGGTCGCTACCACCCCCTGCCAGAGCCTCGTGGAGCTTTAGGTGTTTTCGCTCAATAAACACACGCAACGCCCGGTCTGGGAATCGAAACCGCGATCCTCCGACCGCGAGTTCGCAGCCCTAACCACTGGGCCATTGCGCCTCCACACATTGACTTTGTACAATCCCATTATACAAGGATGAGAATTAATATAGCGAGGACTGAGTTATTGGTCCTCTCAAGGAAGCCTTCTTAGTGCATTTTGCATGTTAACGGAATACCACTGAGACAAGTGGATATGGTTAAGGGTCTCGGAGATGATGGGGTACAGGAGGCCGAATTGGATGCTAGAATTGCAGGCACACTAACGCACCAGCTCTAGTCTTCCATCTTCAGAAGAGATATTAGTAAGAAAGCTGAACTCTCTATCTTCAATTCGATTTTCGTGCCTTTCCCCATCCATGGTCATTAATGTGAGGTAATGAATAAAATAGTAGGATCGCGAATACAAGCAGCTGAAATGTTGTTCCTTCGAAGGATCTCTACAGTAATGTTGCTCGACAGGGTGCATAGCTCGGAGATCCGTGAGTCGCTCCAGATCGAGTTACTACTTCTCCGTATTGAGAAGTCACATCTCCGGTACTGCGGACGTGTGATTAGAATGTCGCAGAAAAGAATCGGAAGACGAATCTTCAAGCCGAACTAACCGATGGGAAACTTAAGGATATACCAAGAATGACTAGTTGGATAATATCCAGTCTCAATTTGTGACGCTGGGGAATCCAGTCGAAAAATCCAATGACGTTTATTTTGTAATGGAACCTCATGGAGGAGGTGCCTGAGCATTCTACCCTCACGACACTCACAAGAATAATGGGCAGAGATGGATGGATACGATGTACATATTAATAATGTGTAGAGACGAATAAGCTATGAGAAAGCTAGCTTATATATAGATATATTTGATATCATTTTAAAACGAACAAATGATATCAGATACGAAAGTTTGATATCATGAAAACCTTGATAAAGAAAATATAGACAAAATGTTAATGGCGATAAACTTTTTAAAACTACAAGAAACGGAATATGTTTAAAATGGAATATATAAAGTATCTTAGGACATAGGGTTATCTCTTATCGTTTATCGTTTACTTCTTTCAGTCATTTGATTGCGACTATTCTGGGGCACCAGTTTGAAGAATTTAGCCAAGTGAATCAACCCCAATACATATAATTTTTTTTAAGCCTCGTGTTTATTTTATCGGTCTCTTTTTTGCCAAACCTCTAATTTACAACACCGGTTTTCAAGCGAGGTGGGGGGGGAACAGCCACTTACACAGACACACACACACACACACACTCTCTCACACAAACACGCGCGCGCACAGACACACATACACACACACAGCCACACACACACACACGCTTAGAGCCACACACACAGAGCCACACACACATACACACACACACACATGTGCTTCTTTCAGTTTCCGCCTACCAAGTCCACTCACAAGGTTTTGGTCGGCCTGTGGCTATAGTAGAAGACACTTGCCCAAGGTGCCAGGCGGTGGGACTGAACCGGGAAGCATCTGGTTGAGAAGGAGACTTCTTACCACACAGCCTGCGGCTAATAATAACAATAAAAATGCTCTGTTGTAAAAAGAAATGTAAAAAAAAAACCAAAAAAAACCCAGAAAATTCTATTCCGGACCCAAAACTGATCAGGTATACTAAAACTGCTTTTCTAATCTTGAAAGTATATCACTTGTTTCAAATTTCCATATGAAGAAAAATGTCAGGATTAGATTACTGTAAATACATTAATGTTAACGTATACCCGAGAAGAAAAATTACTTTACTCTATTTATTCTGAAAAGCCACAATTAGAATTCACTCATTTGGAAAATAAGAGATAAAATAAGAATAGAGTGAAGATTCGAGAATATGTAGTGTGTAACAGCACGAAACATAAAACCCTGCGATATTTATAAGGAAAACAAAAGGGACAAGGGACGTTTTATAGAATAACGACGAAAAATGTTTAAAATCTGCCAAATACGTATTAAGGGCAAATTAACCCAAATGTTTATAAAAAAAATACAAAGAAAGAAACAAACTAAGAATCATCTACAGAGAGGCCAATTAGTACAAAAGAGAAGATATACGCTGTGAGGAAGAAAGAGAGGTACGAAAAATATTACTCAAGCTACACAAACACACACACACACACACATATCACGTATGAAAGTAATAAAGAAACAAAATGCAAAGGCGGTTTTTCAAGAAAATAGCATGGAATGTTTACTCTGCAGAGAACCAATAGCCGTGAAAACAAGAGAGAAGCCAGATCAACGCACATCTCAAGATTGGCTTTTACTTATTGATAACAGGTCTGAGCATGTCACCAGAAACCTTGGATCGTTTCGGTTTGACCGGCAGTTTTTTCTAGCGGTGTCATATGGAATTGTCACCCATAATTATGACCCTAGTATCGATCTATTGCATTTCAATCTGTTTTAGGGTTAGGGTTAGGGTTAGGGTTAGGGGTGGGGGGGTATCTTTTTTTCTTCAGAAATGTAAATAAACCCAATCTGTTTCTTAAACGAGGGACATATTCATACGGCAAGGATGTTTTCACCTCAATAGACGTCATTGATTGGTTGAAATTGCAGAAATTGAAGAAAAAACAACAACAAATATCTTACAAACTATAGAATTTTCTCAATAAAGCCAAGAGAAAAAGATGTTTTATAAACACATTCTACCAGTATACGAAGTTTAAAAGTGTTTAGTTAAGTGGAAATTATTTTAAAAAACTGCCGTTCAAACCGAAAAGATCCGAAACCTTTACAGCGCAACTGTATAATACAATCGTATAATGTAGACCTTATAATATGAGGAACATTTCAAAAAGAAAACCCTTTCCCATTCCCGGATTGGTTTAGGAACTCTGGATTGGAAAAAATAATTTGAGTGTCGGAAAAAAAAGATTCTTGTTATACTCATTTTGATTCTGTGTTCTGAGTTCAAATCTAACGAAGGTCAACTTAGACTTCCATCCCTACGGGGCCGATAGAAGTACCAGTCAAATACTGTAGTTGATGGTATCGATTAAATTCCGCCACAGAAAACTGCCAGTCTTCTGCCTCAATGAAAAACAATTATTTCTGGTTAACTGGTCTTTGCTAAGAAAGAAATAAACGATGACATGACAGAGTGAGCTGTTTGGTTTGCATATTATATCAACTTTGTTGGTATTACTGTGTTATTTCCGAAAACATAGCAGATATATCAATTGATATTTCAATTGATGTAGCAATTCCCTGCAGATTAAGCTATGTAGACAGAGAAGAGAAATTACTAAAGAAATTAATTTGAATGATGGATACAGAACGGAAACTATAGCGCATAATGAAAACTGTGTTGGAATGAAAACGAACGAACATCTCTTGTTGAATATTATCAACGTAACGATCAAAAATAATAAAAAAAAAACAACACTCACTTTGGGAAAGAATTGCACACGCTCGGAATATTGACGAATTAAGCAATGAAAGGCTGCGGTAAAAATAATTCGATGAAGATGATGATGATGATGATGATGATGATGATGATGATGATGATAATAATAATAATAATAATAATAATAATAATAATAATAATAATGATAATAATAATAATAATAATGCCCTGACGCAGTACCAGGCAGTGGCTCTCATGGCTTCTGATCTTAACTGATTGGACGTGTTATCATGTACATTGTTTTGTCTTGGTATAAAAGATGAGCTATAGCAAATATTCTGCTCAATACCATAGATTTGTCTGTCAGTTGGTTGACTTTAACCAATTGAGCATGTCCCTTAGTGGCTGAAAATACGTGCATCTTTAATCCTGTGCAGAAGTAGTGGGGGAATATCATAGTCATATGTTGGGAAGAATTCTTTGGAGTTTGGATAATTCACCTCTGGAAACATGGGTGTTTCGTTCAACATCCTTAAACAACACTTATTCAGGGACCTTTTGAGCGGGATGGGCAACTCGACCTGAAGAAAATTCTAACTGTGCCCCTTCTGCAAGGCCATGCGCTGTTAATCTTGATATAAGACCACCATGTCACGCACATATGGTTGTGACACATGCGTCTAGTGTACCCTTATCAGACGGGTAGTCATGAGGGGTGTATTGGGCTTCGTATGTTGGTACCCCAGTGTCACTTTGGTGGCATACACTGCTCGCTCATTCAATAATGATAATAATGATAGTCAGTTGTTTAACCTTAACCAGTTGAGGATGTCCCTTCGTGGCTGACAATATGTGCATCTCTGATCACGAACAGAATTAGTAGGGGAGCATCATAGCCATGTGCTGAGAGGAATTCTCTGAGGTTTGAATAATTCACCTCTGGGAACATGGATGTTTCGTTCAACAAACCTTATTCAGGGACCTTTTGAGCGGGCTGGGTAACTCGACCTGAAATAATTCTAACTGGGCCCCACCCTGCAAAGTCATACGCATTTTATCTTGATACGAGATCACCATGTCGTGCACATATGGTTGTGATGCTTGTGCCTGGTGTACCCTTGTCATACGGGTAGTCATGATGGGTATATTGGGCTTCGTATGTTTGTATCCCAGTGTCACTTTGATGGCAAGCGCTGCTCTCTCACTCAATAATAATAATAATGATAATGATAATAATAATAATAATAATAATAATAATAATAATAATAATAATAATAATAATAATAATAATAATAATAATAATAATAATAATGTTCGATGCTAGCATGTGTTGGATGGTTGACAGGATCTGATGGGCTTGAAGACAACATCGTGTTCCACAACATGAACTTCCAACTTGTCTCTTGAGGTCTCTGGGTGAAACTTGGAGCCAACTTGTACAAATGGAAAGCAAAAGTCAAACATAAAATAATAATAGTAATAATAATGATAACAATAATAATAATAATAATAATAATCCTTTTTATTAAAGGCGTAAGGCCAGTAATTTCGTGGGAGGGGCAAGTCGATTATATCAATCTCAATGCAATCATTTCGTCCGCTGATATGATTGTCTGCACCGGTGGATGGCACTACCATATCACGTAATTTCACCGTCTGTTGCAAATCCTCTGGGATAGTCAACTTCGCACTGAATGCCAGAACGAAAATCAGTCATATCGATGTAACATAATAATGACCCATACAACCACTGGTGTCGCAAAAAGCCGGCAGATTATGAATAAATTATATATTACCGATAGTAAAAGCTTTTGTAACGAATGATAATCAACGCATCCAACCTCAATTGGATGTGTTGTCTTGATCACTTTAAACTGCTGTATACGCCCAGAGATACCATCTCATTTCGATAACACGTGCTTAAAGAACAGTTTAAGGTGATCTAAATATCACATCCAGTTTATGTTGGATGTATCAAACATTATTCTTTGCAAACACACTGGTACTATCGCTAATAGCTGACATACATACATACATACATACATACATACATACATACATACATACATACATACATACATACATACATACATACATATATATATACATATATATATATATATATATATATATATAAGAGAAGTTTGGAAACGTTACTCTATAAGATAAATTTTAATTTTCTGAGAGATTTTACAAGTTTCGGTTCTTCTTGAAAAAACGAACCTTATCAAAGATATTTTTAAAAAGTTAAGTGTAATAAAAAAAAGTTCATAATTGTTTCTTACTAGTCTCAACAGAGTTCACGTGGTGTTTTTTTTGTGGGGGGGGGGCATAATGGCTGTCTTATGCGTTGACTAGAATCGTTGGCTGTAATACTGATTCTAGTCAACGCAGTCCCCATTTATCAGGCTTTTTCACCTTACCAATCTTCTGCAGATTGCATGAAACCGTTGCAATACCGACACCAAGTACCTGAAACATTTCTCTGACACTTTCATGTGGGTTTTGTTCAACAATTGGTTTCCACTGTTCATTGTCAAGACTGCATGACCATCCTCTACCCTCTTCATCTTCAAGGGTCTCATCACCACTACAGAATTTTTAAAACCACCATCATGCTATGCGATTACTTGGGGATTCCTCTCCCCATGGTCTGTTGATATTGGCAGCAGTTTGGAAGGCATTGTGCGAGAAAATAACACACACACACACACACACACATTCATGTATATTTTTACTTGTTTCAGTCATTTAATTAACTGCGGCCTTGCTGGGGCACCGCCTTGTGTGTCTTAAGAATATTGTTTTTCTTACTCGTATTTTTCCCTGTAATAAGTATTATTAGTAACTATTGCGGAAATTTTTTCTCCTGCTGCTACTAAGCTATAATACTACAAGCTCATTTTAAAGCGACCCTAGGCATGTGGCTTAGTGGTTAGGGTGTTGGACTAGTGATCGCAAGATTATGGTTTCGATTCCTGGACTGGGCACGCGTTATGTTTTTGAGCAAAACACTTCATTTCACGTTTGCTCCAGTCCCTTCAGCTGGCAAAAATGAGTGATTCTGCGACGGACTAGCGTCCCATCCAAGTGGGGAATGTGTACTTCATGGAAAGAGTATATGAGACTCAGTAAATATCGTTATGTTTATACACTGTTAAACAAATTCGAAGAAAAAAGATATTTTTTTCTTCTAGGCAGGTTATCCTTGACTCAGGTGTTAACAATTCGACGTAACATTGAAGAATTAACTCATTGTGTGTAAAGTGTTTCTTTTTTCTTTTTCTTTTTTCTTCTACAGACACAAGGCCTGAAATTTTGGGTGAGGGTGCTAATCGATTACATCGACTCCAATATTTGACTGGTACTTGTTCTTATTTTATCGACTTCGAAAGGAAGTCAACCTTGGCGGAATTTGAACCCAGAAGTTAAAGCCGGAAGAAACACCGCCAATAATTTTGTCGGGTATGGTATCGATCCTGAACAGCTCGCTGCTTATTGAGCCAACAGATAATGTTAGCGGATCCGGAAGGATGCCAGCAAAACACAAATCAGAGTTTGGACTAGTGATATAAGGCATTTAGTTTCATCGTTGTCACATCCCTGCAGCCATGTATAAACGAAACTTATACATGTAATGAATGCATATGTATAGAAGAGAATATATAAACAAGTTTGTATGTCATGTAATAAATATATGTATCGGTAGGCGACAGACGACGGTTTGAAGCCTGTATTTAAGAATATATTAAATTTGATGATGCGAATGAGTGAAAACTATGATAAAACAGGCACACACATACACGCACACCCATGTATGTACATATATAGACGTGCACAGGCATTATATATATATATATATATACATACACACACACACACATATATATATATGTATGTATATATGTATATATGTATATATGTATATATGTATATATGTATATATACATATATATATATATATACACACACATATATATATATATATATATAATATATATATATATATATATATATTATATATATATATATATATAATATATATATATATACACACGTGTGTGTCTCTGTATAGATGTATGCATATATACACGTGTATAAGCATACTAGTTATAAATATATTCTATATTCATAAGACATTATAATGAACATGCCACATAACGCTGAATATATGATTGACCTATATGCATTTTTCTGCATATGTACACGTTATTAGGGAATTTCTATGGGAAAGTGTTATCAAGTTGGTTAATTAGCTAGATATAATTGCAGGAAATTTGGTAATAAACACCAAGAGTGTGTATAAGTGATAAAAGAGTGCGTTTCAGTCTTAAAAATCTCATTCACACACCACGTTGTCGTGTGTGTTCTATATTTTGTAACTATTTACACAGCTGGCGTTTAAAACGAAAGCACTCCGTGCTTGACTTAAAGTCGGCAACGTCCCTCACACATCACAATGAAAGTCGAAGACTCCACCTTTGCCATGTCATTGCACTAAATGGAAACCTTAAAAGCCTCGGGGGTTTTATATTAAAGAAACAACAAAAATAAGACTATAAGAATATAAATAAAAGATGATAGAAACAGTAAAAATATTGGTTTCGAATATTGGCACATGGCCAGCAATTTCAATTGGATGCGTTATTTAGTTACATCGACCTCTGTACTTGACTGGTACTTTATTTTATCCACCCTGAAAAGATGAAAGGTAGAAATCAACAACAGTGGTATTTGAACTCAGAACGTAAAGAGCCAGAAGTAATGTCTCTGAGCATTTAGGCCAAGATGCTAAACGATTAAAGCAACTCGCTGCCTTAGGACTTGTATAAATATTCTTTTCTATTCTAGGCACAAGGCCCGAAATTTTGGGGGAGGGGGGCAGTCGATTAGATCGACTCCAGTACGCAACTGGAACTTAATTTGTCGACTCCGAAAGGATGAAAGGCAAAGTTGACCTCGCGGAATTTGAACTCAGAACGTAAAGACAGAAATCAATTAAAAGCCGGTGAGCTGGCAGAATTATTAGAACTCCGGAAAGGATGCTTTGCACTACATCTTCCGACTTATTATATTCTGAGTTCAGATTCCGCCGAGGTACACTTTGCTTTTCGTCCTTTCGGGGTGAATAAAATAAGTACCAGTTGAGACCTGGGGGTCAATGTAACCGACTTATTCCCTTTCCCGAAATTCTTGGTCTTGTGGCACAATTCGAAACCATTATTATCATTAAAAATCTGATGGCGGTGAACGGTCAGAATCATTAGTGCACCGGACAAAAGTTCTTTGAAGTATTTCTTCCTACTCTGAATTAAAATTCTACCGAGATTGACTTTGCCTTTTATCGTTTTGGAGTCGATAAAATATATAGCAGCTGAATACTAAGGTCGATGTAATAGACTCAGTTCCTCCCACAAAGCTGCTGACTTGGTGCTAAAGTTTGAAACCATAGCTGGCAGAATCATTAGCACGCCGGTCAAAATGCTTAGCGGTATTTCGTCCGTCTTTATGTTTTGAATTAGAATTCCGCCAAGATCGATTTTACTTTATCACTCTTTCGGGGTCGATCAAATAAGAACTAGTCAACTAACTATTATAGTCGATGTAATCGACTTGTTCCTTCCTCTCAAAACAGCTGGCCTTGTGTCAAAATTAGAAAGAATTGCCTAAATCAATAAAGCGTCTTATTCTCGCCATTCTGCATTTGACGAAGATTTATTTATTTATTATTTATATGAGTTTTTGCGAAATCAGGTCATGTTCGAGAGTGTCTCCATAGACCAATTACATAGAGCAACGTTCACCATAGATACTGCAGTAGGCCACACATTACAATGACGTTTACCACATACCCTCGAGTAGACTACACATTTCAGTGACGTGCAGCACAGACATCGCCGGAGACTGCACATTATTACCAGGATGTACAGTGCAAATATTGTAGCAGACGATTTGCTACAATAACATCTCATTTTCTTATTTTTTTCTTATTTCTTTCCTAGTTGTTTTGTCTTCTTTTTATTTTTAACTTTGTCTTCATCTGGTGCCTTTTTAATGATGAGCAGTGACCTTAGCGTGTGTAAATAAACTCTGTGAAAAATGATGTGTGAGGTAATGATGGGTGGGTGGGTGGTGGGTTTGTGTTTCACTAAACTGGATTTTGTGATTAGTGGAAACACTTGCAGATGTTGTTCTGGGAGCGGGGATAGAGTGGTGGTGGTGGTGGTGATGGTGTGGTGGCGGTGGTGATGAAGGCGGTGATAGTGGTGGTGGTAGTGGTGGTGGTGGTTCTGTATTAGGGAGGAAAAAATTGCATATGCTGCTTTTTGAAGGACCTGCAAATAGAGAAATAAAGAGAGAGGGCGAGAGAGAGAGAGAGTGAGAGTGAGAGAGAGAGAAAGTGGTGATGGAGAAAGAAAAAGCGAAAAAGAGAAACAAAACGACAATATCAGACAGAGAGAGAGAGAGAGAGAGAGAGAGAGAGAGAGAGAGAGAGAGGCAGACATATATAAATAAAGAAGGAGAGAGAGAGAGAGGGGGAGAGAATGGGTAAGGAGGTAGAGGGAAGAAGGGGGAGCAAGAGGGAGAGAGAGAGACAGTGGGGGTTAGCAGGTAATTGTGACTGGTAATTGAGCAAATAGGTTTTGCGAGATGAGTGTGATTAAACCCTGGAATAAATACTTTCTAATTAAATAAATAAATAAATGAATAAATAAATAAATAAATAGATAAATAAATAAATAAATGTGTGTTGTCACTTATTTGTGACATCAAGTTACTCTCATCCAGCTACTTACAAGCATGCTAATGAAGGCAGTTTTAGCATAAAGTTCAGTTAATCTGGTTTTGATATTCGTCTCGCTGTTGTGAATAAGCGCTTGTGTCGAAATAATTCTGCACACTGCTGTCCACTGAATGGCTAGATCAGGCCAGCAGAGGAAGACCCTCTGTTGACTCGATCAAACCTGCTAGAAATAGCAGTAAAATCTCTCTCAATCCACAAGGTGGCGAATTGGCTGAACCTTTATAACGTCGACCAGAATATTTCACGGTTTTTGTTCCGACATTCTGTGCACTGAGTTCAAATCTCACCGTGGCCGACTTTGCATTTCGTCCTTTCGGAATGAATAAACTGAAGTACTAATCCTAGATGGTGGATTCATGGAACCGCAAGAACGTTGGAGGGGGTGCCTTGCGGTACTTGTTCCAGCTCTTTACGTTCTGAGTTCAAATTCCACCATATAGTCTTTTTTGGATGGAAGACTTAAATCGGCATCTTGAATACCTTAAACGGAGTCCACTCTGTTGTATCTTATTCCGGTTAAAGGGTACCTTTCTCCTTTCATACGGAAGGGCACCCTCCACACCTACCTCCCACCAATCTTTGAGGACCTAAACGTCAGGGACACTGTCTTTCCTCTTTACTAAAAGATAATAAAAATATGTAAGGACGTTGGGTGATGACAATGGCTGGGATTGTCATCATAATTATAAGACTACTGGATCATGATGACACTACTACTGTTGTTTAACCCAAGGCCAATTCCAACCCAAATGACCAATAATAAAAGGCGTTCCAGTCATGATTATCACGTTATGTTTTATTCGAGATGTACACTATCCAATATATTATTTCTTTCTTTTAAAAGAAGATAATATGTGATTGGCGAACAGGATTTCTTTGGTGTTTCTAGCAGGATGAACAAACACGTAAAGGATGCTCCTTCTCTCAAATCCCTTCGTGCTCTTGATTAAATACTTTTGTCGATACCAGAACGGAAAATTGGACTCTAAAAAAAAAATTAGAGTTTATTACTGTTGTTGTTGTTGAGTGAGAGAGCAGCGCTTCTCGTCAAAGTGACACTGGAGTACAAATATACAAAGCCCAATATATCCTTCATAGCTACTCGTCTGATAAAGATACACCAGGCACATGTATCACAACCTTATGTGCACGATATGGTGATTACATATCAAGATAAAAAGCGTATGACTTAGCAGGTGGGGCTCAGAATTTTCTTCAGGCTAAGTAGTCCATCTCGCTCAAAAGGTCCCTGAATAAGGGTTGTTTAAGGATATTGAACGAAACATGTTTCCAGAGGTGAATTATTCAGATCCCAAAGAATTCCTCTTAACACATGATGTTGATGATGCTATGATGCTTCTCCACTACTTCTGTCCGTGATGAGAGATGCACATATTATCAGACACCAAGGGATATGCTACACTAGTTAAGATCAAACAACTGACAAGCAAATCTGTGGTATTGAGCAGAATATTTGCTGTAGGCCATTTTTATACCAAGACAAAACAATGTAGTTGATAACACTTGCAATCAGTTAAGATCAGAAGCCATGAGAGCCACTGCCTGGTACTGCATCAGGGCATTATTATTATTTAGCCCATTCCTTCAAAATTTCAGGCCTTGTGCCAATAGTAGAAAGCATTATTATTATTATTATTATTATTATTATTATTATTATTATTATTATTATTGTTGTTGTTATTAGGGCCGCGAGCTGGCAGAAACGTTAGCACGCCGGGCGAAATGCGTAACCGTATTTCGTCTGCCGTTACGTTCTGAGTTCAAATTCCGCCGAGGTCGACTTTGCCTTTCATCCTTTCAGGGTCGATTAAATAAGTACCAGTTATGCACTGGGGTCGATATAATCGTCTTAATCCGTTTGTCTGTCCTTGTTTGACCTCTCTGTGTTTAGCCCCTTGTGGGTAGTAAAGAAATAGGTATTTCGCCCGTCGCTACGTTCTGAGTTCAAATTCCACCGAGGTCAACTTCCATCCTTTTGGGGTCGATAAATTAAGTACCAGTGAAACACTGGAGTGGATGTAATCGGCTAGTCTCCTCCTCACAAATTTTAGGCCTTGTGTCTTTAGTAGAAAGGATTATTATTATCATTATTACTATTACCGTTTAGTCAATAAGAAAAAGCGACGTCTATGAACCCCTTCGTGTTGCTTTTTTAGGGCCTCCTCAAACCGGAGACCTATCTCGAATATTTATTACAGAGCGAACTCTGTTAAGGGTACCCAAGGATTAAGTAGGAGTGTTAAACCGGGCAACAGGGGGAATGCACTGCAGAAATGACCATACGGTGGTCTGTAATGAAATGAAAAACTGATAAACGTTTTGAAGTTCTGATCTTCTCATCGGTTGCAAAATACAGATTTTTGGGGTTTATCCTCGGGGACGTATCAGATCTGATGCTTCTCCAGCTTTTGTTTGTCTTAGCCTTAAGCCTTTTCCTTCGCACTGTCGCTTTCAACACCTTAAATTTGAGGTGTTGAAAATAGAATTCCAAGAAAAAAACCCGTTTGAACCTCTTAAGCGAATTTATGATAATCGTCGCCCTTCCAGTAAAAGCCGATCAGTAACATCTTTATATCTAAAAGAGTCTGATAAGCAGTTTTTGGTCGTAGTCATGGTAAGGCAACACATCCACGGCAACCTCGTCTTTTTGTTTCAATTGAAGTCAGATACCAACATTTCGTCTTTTTTTTTATAATACATTTCAAAATGTTCTGTCTTCAATCGGAGGTGAACCAGAGGATGGACCTGAGGAGCATGTGTCCGTTTCAAGAAAAGAAGTGCGCCTTTCTAACTAATGTTATTAGGCCCTTTTCTTCTGTAATTCTATTCCCTTCTGACTTTGTACCATCTCTTCCAAAAATTCCTGTCAACATTCTAACAGTTAAACAGATGCTAAGTGACTGCCACCCGCTTCTGTTTTTTATTCATCCGTCACAAATTTTGCTGCAACACAATTCATCAGTGTTATTTTCAAAACCATGTGGCCCGAACTGTTGCAGATGCCTACATTATTTGGAAATTTCACGGATCACAGAACACACATTTGTAATGTGATCATTATCTTCAGTGGATGTTCCTCTCGACTAGAAATACTGGCAGTACTGTGGACATTACGTAGAGATGAAAGAATCCTCTCCATAGACTCGTTGTCACATTAGAATCTTTTCCGATTTGAAACAAATTCACACAAACCTATTGCTCTTTGAAATCCTGTCGCTCATCTTGCGATGTTGGTCTATTATAAACAACTGTGGTGTCATGTAAGCAGGGCCGGAGCTAGGAAGTACAGGGCCCAATCAGAGAATTATCTGAGAGACACTCTACTCTACAAAAGCTGGTGCTTGATCTTTTATGTTCCGTGTAGTACGCCAATCACAGCCAAAAGGCGTTGAGGGCTTGATATACTAAAAAGTCATCATATCGCCCTCCGTTCGAACGTGTGCGCGGGCCCCAGTTTGAACAAATCTAATTGGTTGAAAACCGGCCCTGGAGTTGCAAGCACGTTGCGATGGTAAAACGTTTGGCTTCCTTATGAACAGTCTTCGTATACCGTGCTTCTATGTATTTAATATAAGTAAATAGACTGATACATGATAAGAAAGTGTACATAAAATCATGCCCCATCCCACACACGCACACACACATACACACACACACACACCACACACACACACACACACACACACACACACACACACACACACAAATAGTAAATAAAAATATAGAATATGCATGTCTCTTCCATATTTGCTCATTTAGATCTTTCTTCTGAAGAAGGAGTTGGTTTCTAACAAAGATAAAAAGTTCCATCTTTGGAATGTAGATAGCGAAAACAATGTCACGTTTTAAACTTGATAAAGCTCTTGTATACTTTTACTGTTCCGCTTACAGATTATCTTTGTAATGTGCGAATCAGTTGATTGATTTGTTTCCCTGAAATTCATGCTTATCCAGCCTGACAGTTAGGCATTTACTTACAAATCCAAGCGCTCCAATTATTGTATATATGTAATGTAT
>NC_042998.1:1342500-1352500 GCF_006345805.1 Octopus sinensis | reverse complement strand
AATATATTCTTCTATACACAATCACACACACCCGTATATATATATATATATATATATATATATTATATATATATATATATATATATATATATATATATACGACGGGCTTTCAGTTTCCTTCTACCAAATCCACTTACAAGGCTTTGGTCGGCCCGAGGCTATAGTAGCAGACACTTGCCCAAGGTGCCACGCAGTGAGACTGAACTCGGAACCATGTGGTTGGTAAGCAAGCTACTTACCACACAGCCACTCCTACGCCTATATATATAATGCTGGATAAACATTACAGACAAATATTAGTTTTAAATTTTGACACGAGGCCAGCTAGTTCGGAGGAGGGTGTAAGTCGACTATATCGATCCCAGTTTTCAACTGGTTCTTATTTTATCGACCTCGAAAGGATGAAAGGCAAAAGTCAATCCCAACAGAATTTGAACTCGGAATGTAAAGACGGACGAAATACCACAAAGCATTTTGTCCGGCGTGGCTAACGCTCTTGCCAGCTTGTCGCCTTCTACAGATAAAAACCACTTGGTCATTTTGCATATATGTCCATGTGATAACGATTTTGCTGCTATTTCCAGCAGAACGGCTGACCACTTATGGAGGGAGATCTCTTGTTGGCGCGACTGTTATAAAGAGGAAGGCGTGAGAAGTTGAATAGAAGAAAAAAAATGGGAGGCTTTCAAAAAGTATTTTATGAATGGATACACAAGAGGGGGGTTGGGTTAGATATAAAGAGATTAAGATTGAAGATAATACGATTCTCATCCCTTTCTAACACAAAGAGGAAAAGAAAGGAAAATGCGAGAGACGAGAGAGAGAGAGAGAGAGAGAAGTCCATAGGTAAAAGCTAAAGAGAAACAAGGGAAGACAGAGAGATAAGTAGTGAAGAAGAAAGAAAGAGAGAGAGAGAGAGAGAGAGAGAGAGAGAGAGAGGAGAGAGAGAGAGAGAGAAGAGATTGAAAGGAAGAAAACTTAGATGTCCTCGTGCCGTATTTATCTGTCAGCACTCAGTTGACCAGCGACAATCGTTGGCCTCTCACCACCAAACACAAAAAGGAAAAGAAAAAGAAAATGGTAAAAAGAGAGAAATAAATAAAAAAGAAGAAAGGAACAACAACAACAACAACAACAACTTACGAAACAATGCCTTTAGGTCAAACAAACGAATGAGAAGTTGCTTTATTTGCTTATTGTATGGCCCATAAATCCTTCAGTGAAAGTCTTTAAGGGTTGCGAGATGGACTGCTGCTCTCCGGCCGTCGTTTACACGCTTTGACACGTGTGAAAAAGACGAGGAAGAAGGGGGGAGAAAAGCAAAAGAAAAAAGACAACAGAAAAAAAAGCAGAACAACAATAACAATAACAACAAAACTAAGTAAATTTAAATGCTTTTCAACAGCTGTAATCTCCTCTCTTCGGCCAAGCAACTTAGTTTAGTTGTTCGATCGCTGCTGTCCTTTTAATATGAAAAAAGCAAACGCTCGCGCAAGCAAATGGGAAACGCAGACATCTTCGTTGTTGTTGTTGTTGGTAATGAGAAGTAGGACTATTTTCTATGGTTCTTGGCCTCAGTTCCTTCTTCTTGCCCACTGCCCAGGACCCAATGCCCCTCCTCCGTCATTCGGTCAGCTTCTGTCTAAATCGTTTCCAATTAGCATCGCACATGTAGTTAATTCCTTCTCACTTCTCACGACCGAATCCACCATAACGACGACGACCACCACCACCACCGCTAAAACACGCTCAACCAACATTACCCCACCATCATCACCACTACCACCATAACTACTACTACTACTACTACTGCTGCTGCTCCTGCTGCTGCTCCTGCTGCTACTGCTACTTATTCCTTGATTGGCTGCTAATATATGATTTCTTTTGCTGCCATTAGAAATTTCTTCTTCTTCTTCTTCCTCCTCCTCCTCCTCCACGACGACGACCACCACCACCACCACCTCCACTATGACAACCACTGCTGCTGCTGCTGCTGCTGCTGCTGCTACTACTACTACTACTACTACTACTATCATCCCACCGTTACTACTACTTTCATTTTGTTCTTTGCTTCTGATTATTCTTTCAACGATTATTTCTTCAATTTCTGTTTTAAGTTTCCCCCCCCCCCCCGCCCCGCTTCATTCTTTTGCAGCCTTTTTAAAAACAACTTCCTCTCCTACACCACTCTCCATCACTCTGTCACTATACACATACGCGCGCGTGCAAGCGTATATTTTTCGATCTAAAATCCAACAGGGGCGCCTTGGCTGTGTGGTAAAAAGTTTGCTTCCAAGTCACATGAGTACCACTGCGCGGAAACTTAGAAAAGTGTCTTCTCCTATTGCTCCAGGCCCACCAAAGCCAAAGTAGCTTCGGTAGATTTGGTAGACAGCCCCTTCAATATATATATTTATATTGGGTCTCCCTTCAGACGACCTGTGTTCATAACACACGCGATTCGTTGATGTAAGTGGACTTTACATAGTGTCTCTTCAGTCAAAGCTACTCCCGGATGAAGGAACCTAGCTAAAGCGTTGCCCTTAGAAACAATGCATCAAATTGTTTTCTGATGTGTTGATATTAGGTTGATATATAATTCAGGAGTTGCACGCAGGACAGCAAGAGTTCAAATAACAACATTTCTTTTCATTCTCAATAAAGACTATAGTAGTTTCGACACCTCAGGTGAAATTGCATGCCTTAAGGATGTCAACAGTCATTGGGTAGAGTTATCAAGCGACAGATACAGTATAGTAGAGATGGAGTTATAAACGTATATAAGAATATGACTACGTTTCTACTATTGCACTCCAATAAGTTATCCGTCCGTTCCCATCTCAAATTTAACGTTTATGAATAGCTTCATACAGAATGTACAAAATTATAATTCAATACGCACTCTTCTATTTTCTTTCATGAGAACATATCTGTTAAACCAACACACCTTACTATCAGAATTTATCTTCTCAAGACCCGAAACACACATCTCCTAACAGTGAATCAATGTTTGATAAGATAGTACATTGCTATATTCTAAACAAATCAATGGTAGCCATTTTAATTTTTTACATTATTATCCACAGCTTCAAGTCTATTCTACAACATAATTTCGCTTTGGTCTTCTCCACATCAGTTCCTCTAATATATACTCACACTAATGCTATTATACACCCTAATTGTCATTATCTTATAATAAAATTTAACATTTATGCATTTGTTTTGTAAGATTCTTGATGTGAAATCGTGTGTTGAAGCATATATTGTTATACTTGAGGATGGTCTGCCAATTAACAATATGACCATCCTCACACATGACAAAATTTAACATTATTCTTCAGAAAGTTCTGCCATAGTTAACTAATTTTATCTTACTTAATATGACCTATTCATTGCTCCTGCTCTGTACGTTTTGAGTTCAAAGTCTGCCGAGGTTGATTGTTGCCTCTTCTTCTTTTGGGGGTTGATAAAATAAAGTACAACTTGCCCCTCTTCTAGAATTATTGGCCTTATGCCAAAATTTGAAACCATTATTCATTACTGATTACTTCTTTATCTTCTTTTTTTACTATTACTTATTTTCTCAACCTCCACCTCCTTTATCACAGTTGCTTCTTTTAATTTTCGTTTATTTTCCCCTTAAAATCATTCCATGCATATTTTCATAGTTCTGAATTCTATAAAAGTTTCATACACGTTTTAATAGCCTAAAAGCTATATCATTTCCTTACTTTTCATACTGGACTCTTAAATTAATCAACTCTCAGAACTATAATTACTTCTATTTTATAATTACTTCTATTTAATAATTTAAATTTAGTTTCTCCATAAATATCAATTTTAGTTTAACAATACCTTTATTTTACTTTATTAATTTTTACGCAGAGAGGGCTATTGTCAACCTATCTCAACGAAAGAAATTTTATAATTCGATAATCTCATTGCATTTTGTATTCATTACATATCGATATATACTCATTTAATTTGTTTTATATCTTAATTCTTACCTTTAATACACTATAATTCGTACGTATACATATATTTATTATGTTTAAAGGACACCTTAAACTCCCTTTGCTATCCATAAATCTCTAAACAGTAGCAAATAGCTTTACATTTATAATTTCCTCAACTCATTTCTACTATTTTCCTACTGCTTTTCCTTTCTTTTTTTCCAAGGTTCGTAGCTAAAATTGCAATTATAAATTCCTTTATTTCTTAGAGTTACTTTCCAATAGTTCACACATACGTCTTTTTCAATCTCATAACAATAGCAGCCGAAGACAAGTAAGTGAAGGCCAAACACAGGTTCTATGAGATATCCTTGGAGCATGCCATTTTCTTTCCTTAATAAATAAAGAATAGATTTTATTCAACCACTCGTTCAGCTTTATTTCTTTGATATAATTTAGTTACGCAGAGGTTTTGCAGAGAACGATTATGTATATCACTGTTCTCTCATCAGTAATTCATTTTGATATCTATTCTTATATAAAATATAGACATATGGCTGCAGCTGGTTAAGAAGCTCTCTTTGCGAACACGCGATTTCGGGTTCAGTCCCACTGCACGGCTCCTTGGGCAAGTGTCTTCAACTATAGCTCCGGATCGACCAGTACCTTGTGATTAAATATACTTGACGAAAACTGTGTGGAAGCCCGTCGTGTGTGGTGTGTGTGTGTGTGTGTGTGTGTGTGTGTGTGTGTGTGTGTGTATGTGTGTGTGAATTTGTGTTTGACCTTCCCTCTACCACTTGATAAGCGGTGTTGGTGTGTTTATTTAACTTAACGGTTTGACAAAATGAGTCCGATACAATGAGCACCAGACTTTAAAAATAAGTACTGAGGTCAATTTTTTCGACTAAACATATTAAGGCCCCCAGCAGAGCCGAAGTCCATATTAAGGCTGTGACCCCAGCAGAGCCGAAGTCCATATTAAGGCTGTGCCCCCAGCAGAGCCGAAGTCCATATTAAGGCTGTGACCCCAGCAGAGCCGAAGTCCATATTAAGGCTGTGCCCCCAGCAGAGCCGAAGTCCATATTAAGGCTGTGACCCCAGCAGAGCCGAAGTCCATATTAAGGCTGTGCCCCCAGCAGAGCCGAAGTCCATATAAGGCTGTGACCCCAGCAGAGCCGAAGTCCATATTAAGGCTGTGCCCCCAGCAGAGCCGAAGTCCATATTAAGGCTGTGACCCCAGCAGAGCCGAAGTCCATATTAAGGCTGTGCCCCCAGCAGAGCCGAAGTCCATATTAAGGCTGTGACCCCAGCAGAGCGAAGTCCATATTAAGGCTGTGTCCCCAGCAGAGCCGAAGTCCATATTAAGGCTGTGACCCCAGCAGAGCCGAAGTCCATATTAAGGCTGTGCCCCCAGCAGAGCCGAAGTCCATATTAAGGCTGTGACCCCAGCAGAGCCGAAGTCCATATTAAGGCTGTGTCCCCAGCAGAGCCGAAGTCCATATTAAGGCTGTGCCCCCAGCAGAGCCGAAGTCCATATTAAGGCTGTGACCCCAGCAGAGCCGAAGTCCATATTAAGGCTGTGACCCCAGCAGAGCCGAAGTCCATATTAAGGCTGTGCCCCCAGCAGAGCCGAAGTCCATATTAAGGCTGTGACCCCAGCAGAGCCGAAGTCCATATTAAGGCTGTGACCCCAGCAGAGCCGAAGTCCATATTAAGGCTGTGCCCCCAGCAGAGCCGAAGTCCATATTAAGGCTGTGACCCCAGCAGAGCCGAAGTCCAAAAACTGAATTTAGTAAAAAGATAAAACAAGAAGATATTTGTAATTTTTTATCAGAACTTAATACATGCACACACACACTCACATACAAACATACACACTTACAGATATACGCACATACACACAAACGCACACACACCTACACAAACACACACACATAAACGCACACACACCTACACACACACACTTACACACACAAATACACACACCTACACAAACACACACATACACAAACACACACATACACACACGCTTACACACAGACATACACACACAAACGCACACACCTACACACACACTTACACATACCCAGATACACACACACACACACAAACGGACACACTTACACACCTGCACAAACACACACATATACACAGACAAGAGGAGGAACTCCCGCATCCTATTGAGTCCTTTCGGTTATGGACAAAAATACGGTAAACTTGAATCCAGTTGGTGGTTCTTCTGCTCCCTCGAGGGACTCACGTCGAACAAAATGCCTTGTGGTATTTGCAGCTCTTTACCTTCTCATTTTAAATTTCCTTCTCCCACCCTTCCAAAACCTTGCCTTCCATCACCGCGAGGTCGATAACATAAAGCACCAATCAGGTTGCAAGATCGATGTAATCGGGCACCTTTCCCGAATTTGAAGTGTTGTGTCTCCGTGAGACACACACTCACACACACACACAGACGTACACACACAGGATCTCATACAAACACACACACACGTTCATAAGGTTTTCATCATTTCCTTTCTTCCTGTCAGTTTTATGTTTTTTTTTTTCTCCTTTAGCTCCATTTATTTCTCTTTCCTTTCTCTCGTTCAATTGTCATTATCCTACCTCCTCCTACTCTTCCTTTTCATCGTTGTCGTCGCCGCCGCCGCCGTCCTCCTCCTTCTCCTCCTCCTCTTCCACCACCACCACCACCACCATTACCGCTTCTTTGTCGCTCTTCCTCCCCCTTTGACTTCCCTTCTATATCTACGATATACTACGGTGCTTGTGTGGATGTCACGGCAGGAAAAAAGAAAAAAACAACAACAACAACAACAAAATACAAGAGAAAAGCAACAAGAAAAACAAAAGCAAAACTAAAAAGGCAGGCGTCTGTCACTGCAGCTTGAAGCCACAAAAACTCTCCTTCACACACAGACTGACACACACACACACACACAGGCGAGAATACATACGAACTCACACACACACACACACAAACTCGCGTCTACTTATAAAGAGACGTTCAAAAGAAGAGCGAAATAAATTAAACAAATATAAAAATATGGTGAAGTGTGTGCGCGTGCGTGCGTGTGTGCGTGTGCGTGTGTGTGTGTGTGTGTGTGTGTGTGTGTGTGCGCGTGCGTGCGCGTGTGTGTGTGTGTTAAAGGTGATGTTAGGTCATTAAATTTGCTTTGCTTCCCTTTTACGATGAAGCTGTTCAGTTAATGATAATATTAGCCTGCTGGCCATCAGTACCGGTCAGCCAGTTAGTGTATATCTATCTGTCTGCCTGCCTGCCTGCCTGCCTGCCTGCCTGCCTGCCCGCCTGTCTGTCTGTCTAGTTCTCTTCATCTTTCCCGCTTTCTGTGTGTGCGTGTGCGTTAGCTCTCTCTGTTTGTCTCTTTGCCTGCCCGTCTGTCAGTCTATCTGTCTCTCTCTATATGTGCATGTGTGTGTATGTGTGCGTGTGTGTGTATGTGTATGCATGCATGTACGCGTATGTATGTATGAATATATACACATCTATCCATCTATCTATCTATCTATCTATCTATCTATCTATCTATCTATCTATCTATCTATCTATCTATCTATCTATCTATCTATCTATCTATATCTATCTATCCATCTCTATTACACGTTTACTCTGTCTTTCTCTGTCTCTCAGTGTCTTTCTGTCTCTTTTTCTTTCTGTCTGTCCTACCTACCTACCTACCTACTACCTACCTACAGACACGTACGCATACATTCACACACACACACACATCTATCACTCATCTGTTTTTCGAGTTGCAGTTTCGTCACAGCGTTGGAAACGTAGAATGAGGGGCAGAGATTAAGCCAAGTGCAATGGCCGCCATATACAACAACAGACATAAATTTGCTGTCAGTCTCCATTAACTTTGTTGTTTCTTGACGATCGCTTTGTTATTTAGTTTATTGATACGGATTACTCATTGCTCTTGTTTATTTCATCATTTACCATGACTGCAGCCATTGTTCTTTTTTCTTCCTATTATCATATTTATTCATTTATTTTCTTTAAACTAGGGCTTCTCAGCCACTTTTTATCCACGGACGCCTTCGATTACTATTTTATGCTGGTGGGTCCCCATAGTCATTCGATGTTTAAAAACTAAACAATTGCAGCGTGGAAGGTGTTTATAAGCCATTTAAGAAACACACAAAAACCGTTAGATTCACTTCAACATTTAAATTTCATTTGTTAAAATATATTTCGTTGCTTTGAGACCGAGCACGGAGTTCTGTCAGTGAACAGGTCGCGGTCTCAAAGCGACGAAAATATTTTGACAAATTTAATTTAAATGTTGAAGTGAATCTAACGGTTTTTGTGTGTTTCTTAAATGGCTTATAAACACCTTCCACGCTGCAATTGTTTTCGTTCCAGCACACGATCCCAGATCAGGTCACTTGCTATGCAAGTACATCTCCGTAAGTTTAAAAACTAGTTTTATAGACACTTCTTTCAAAATTCGTATTTTGTTATTCACACATTTACTTGTGTAGGTTGAACTATGTAAAACGTTAGCGAAAGAAATATATCTGTTTATTGCAAGACATACCAATATATACATCGAAAGCAAAATCTTTTCAGGGTCCCTTAAAATACCATTGTGGATCCCCAATTTACCATTTTGTTGCGAAGACCCCTACAAGTCTTATATGGAAACAGGGTCCATATGGATCCCAGTTGAGAACCACTGCTTTAAACGATTCAGCCATGCGGCTGCGGTCATGCGGGAGCATTTCTTTATTTGCTACATTTATATTTTTTTATCCTTTATCTTTTATCCTTTACTTGCTTTGGCCATTGAACTGCCGGCAGGCATCGCCTTGAAGGGTTCTTGTCGAACAAATCGACCCCAGTTCTATTTTGAAGTCTGGTAGTTACTCTGCTGGTCACTTATGCCGAACCGCTAATTTTAAGGGTGCAAACAGACCAGCACCGGTTGTCAAGCAGTGCGGCGAGGCAAACATAGACACAAACATATGCATGTGTGTGTGTTTGTGTGTGTGTGTGTGTGTGTGTGTGTGTGTTTGTGTGTTTGTGTTTGTGTGTGTGTGTATGTGTTTGCGTGCGTGTGTGTGTGTTTGTGTTTGACCACCAGTGTTGGTTTGATTACGTCTCGTAACTTAGCAGTTCGACTAACAGTACCAATAGAATTAGTAGGAACTTGGGTCGATTTATTCGACTAAACTAGGGGTCGCCAAACTTTTTCGACCATCTACCCCCTTTAGCTCCTTCTCTTTCCGCATCGACCCCCTTTAGCTACTTTCCCTTCCACATCGACCACCCTCCTCATCTAAAATATCTTAATACCCTACCCTACCTTATCTTAAATGCGTACCGGGTACTGATGTTGTCAATTAAATAGGTAGCTAAAATATACATGTACGACAAATTAAGAAATTCTATTGAAGACGATACCCTTTTTACATTTAAAACTACGTGTAATGAGTATACAGTATTAAACTTTCAATTTCTATGAAATTGTTTTCACGGTTAGAAAATGTGAAAAACGCATCATATTGCTGGAATATATTTTATTCTTTTCTTTCCTACACTAAGCACAAGTCCCGAAACTTTTGGGGAGTGGCCAGTCGATTAGATCGACCCCAGTACGCAACTGGTACTTAATTTATTGACCCCGAAAGGATGAAAGGTAAAGTCGACCTTGGCGGAATTTGAACTCAGAACGTAAAGACAGACGAAATACCTATTTCTTTACTACCCACAAGGGACTAAACACAGAGAGGACAGACAAGGACAAACAAATGGATTAAGTCGATTATATCGACCCCAGTGCGTAACTGTTACTTAATTCATCGTCCCCGAAAGGATGAAAGGCAAAGTCGATCTCGGCGGAATTTGAACTCAGAACGTAACGGCAGATGAAATACTGCTACGCATTTCGCCCGGCGTGCTAACGTTTCTGCCAGCTCGCCGCCTTTGGAATATCTTTTATTGAAACTGACAACATCAATGTGAGGGATGAGCATGGCGCTGACTAAGTATTTCAAGCGGT
>NC_042998.1:1332500-1337500 GCF_006345805.1 Octopus sinensis | reverse complement strand
GCGAAGAGCTACAATACATTCTCGCCGGCCATTACTGGCAACAGACGCTATAAAAGGCCATTGAATAAAAGGAAGTTACTCTAATAGGTAGAAAAAGAAAAAAGAAAAAAGAAAAAATTAAAAAATTAAAAAAATACACGTATGAGTATGTATAGGCGTTGGAGTGGCTGTGTGGTAAGTAGCTTGGGCAAGTGTCTTCTACTATAGCCTCGGTCCGACAAAAGCCTTGTGAGTGGATTTGGTAGACGGAAACTGAAAGAAGCCCGTCGTATATATGTATGTATATATATATATATATATAATATATATATATATATATATATACCAATTAAGGACTGAACACGAAAAGTGGACAGTCAACATGAACATAATCTTTTGTGGTGAATGGCGATTTGACGTCTATATCTAGCATGTTGACTGTCCACTTTTCGTGCTCAGTCCTTAATTGGTATAATAAATATTTTAATTTCGGATTCTTTTTTAATATGCTAGACCACTGGTCTTATTGATAAATATCAATTTCTACCCTTAATTAATTTATATATAGATATATATATATATATTAATATATACATATATGTATGTGTGTGTGTATATGTTTGTATGTCTGTGTTTGTTCCCCCCAACATCGCTTGACAACCGATGCTGGTTGTCTGTTTGCGTCCCCGTAACTTGGCGGTTCGGTGAAAGATACCGATAAAATAAATACTGGACTTACAAAGAAATACGTTCTGGTGTCGATTTCTTCGACTAAAGGCGGTGCTCCAGCATGGCTGCAGTCAAATGACAAACAAATAAAAGACTAAAAGAACTTAACCATATTCTCACAATACATAGACATAAATAAAACTCCTGCGTCCACAACGTCTACATGCGTACACACTCACACAAACATGTATACGTACATGCACATACACACACACACACACACACACACACACACAACATATATGTATGTATGTATGTACATAAAAAAACGATAAACGTGGCATTTTTCAAGCCTAGCCAGGCTCATGGGCCCGGTTTCCCGGTTTCTGTGGCGTATGTGTTCCCCCAAGCTGGATGGGATCCCAGTCCATCGCAGCGTTACTCAAGAAACAGGAAGAGAGATTGAGAGAAAGTTGTGGCGAAAGAGTACAACAGGGGTCGCCACCACCCCCTGCCTGAGCCTCGTGGAGCTTTTATGTTATGCTCAGTAAACACACACAACGCCCGGTCTGTGAATCGAAACCGCGATCCTCCGACCGCGAGTCAGCTGCCCTAACCAATGGGCCATTGCGCCTCTACATGCATGTACATACATAAGTATTAAATCTGTATAAATTTCCTAGCGAGAGGCGTCCTGTGATATCCTTTGAATTCAGAAAATGAAAGAGAATCTAAGGCTTGTCTGTTCTGAAGATATAAGCTACTCTTTGCATCGTTGAGTATGTATTTTAGTAAAATATGACCAACATCGGGTGGCTAAAGCGGGTAGAAACTCCTCTGTCCATCCGCCTGGCCGTCAGTCTGTTTACTTGTCTGGCTGTCCATCTGCCTATCCCCCTCTTACATCTCTCTCTCCCCCCTCTCTGTATGTGTGTGCATGTGTCTGGATGGCCGACTGCGCCAGTACGTATTTATGCGCGTGCACGTCTGCTGCAGTATCTTCAGACATTAAAAGTAGTTTATTAACTTTATAAACATATATATATATATATATATGTTTTTTTATTATAATATAACATAACATAATGAAATATAATTTAATATATGTATATATATAATATATATATATATGTATATATATATATATATATATTTATATAGATGTTTTTTTATTATAATATAACATAACATAATGAAATATAATTTAATATATGTGTGTGTGTGTGTATATAATATATATTATATATATATATATATCATATAATATATTGTATATATATGTATATAATTATTATATTATATTATATATATATATATATATATTAACATATTATATATATGTATATATATATGTATGTATATATATATATATTTATATATAAATACATACATGCATACATACATACATACATACATACATAATATATATACATATAACAATATATACATATATACGTGGTGTGCAAATAATATGATATATATATATGTGTGTAATATAATACACACACACACGCACACACATTTCCTTTGTAGCGTTTGAAGAATAAGTCGTCTAATGACGATTCTTACTAATTATATTTTACACAAGCAATGCTAATTTTGTGCGAATGTTTATTAAAAAAATAAAATGCACCAGAATGGCCTTATCCACGATAGCAAAACAAACTAAAGATCAAAGTATTAGTATAAGACTACTAACTTTCTAACACTAATTTTGAACTCCTGTGCACTCAACTTGATTTGACTGCGAGCATTTCGCTTATGACAAAAAAGGGAAAAAGAGGAAATGAAAGATAATTGTTTTACATAGAAACGTTTTATTATCATAAAACTTAAGGGAGAGCTTTGTCTAATTTTTGTTTCTTGTGACTTATTTTATAATTCCATTTAATACGCTGACCTTGTGGCATTCAGGAAGGCGCGACAGCATATGTGTATGTGTAAGTGAGTGTGTGTATGTGTATGCATTTATATATATATATATATATACACACACATATATACTATACATACATATACATGTATATAAAATAGAATAGGATTTAAAAATTCCACAGAAAAACGGCAAACGCTCACACGGAAAATTCACTCACAGACATGCACTATCCTCATCGTCTATTGACCAGAAACCATAACAATTTCGCACCTATATATATATATATATATATATATATATATATATATATATATATATATATATATATATGCATGCACACACACACAAATACATACATGATGCATACGCGCTAATATGTTCACCCGTTAATGCATCTGTGAATGTACACACGCATATCTCTCCCCCTCACTTTATTAACATATGAATACACATACTCGTATAATTATAAGACATACACATATATACACACACATGCACACACACACACACACACACATATATATACACACACACATATACATACACACATCTATGCGTGTGTATGTGTGTGTATGTGTGTGTGTATGTGTGTGTGTGTGTGTGTGTGTGTATGTGTGTGGTTGCATGTCTGTGCTTAAAAAGAATATTTTCTAATAAGACAGCCTATTAATTGGTTTTTGCATGTTTATTTTGGAATGGATTCCGTAAGTAAACGTCTTTGAACCTTTCCTTTCTATTTTCACGTGTTTTGGCGAGTAAATTTGCAGTTGAACAAAGACAAACTGTTGCTGCGTCTTTAAGGCCAATGCAATAAAACAAACACAAACACAAACAAAAGCATACCCATACTGTACACGCGTTTCTAAATAGTTCTAAGGTAGTGTGTTGAGGTTGGTGCAGTGCAAACGTTTGGTGCAGTTCCATATGTAAGGGTGCTGCCTCACCTAATAAAAGCTGTGTCTGATTTAATAGACATGAAATGAGCAACTAATTAAAATGCCGTCTGAGTAAGAATATCAAGTGTTTTACATCTTCGCGTATATTTCGTCAAGTGTTATTGCGTCGTGATGAGTGTGAGCAGTTAATGATGTCTCGACGCCTAGAGACTGGTTGAGAGAGAGAGAGAGAGAGAGAGAGAGAGAGAGAGAGAGAGAGAGAGAGAGAGAGAGAGAGAGAGAGAGAGAGAGAGAAAATCTGGTCAACTATTTTCACACACCTGCAACACATTAAAATATATACTAGAACAGAAAAATAGAAAAGAAAAGACATGATTCCGAAACACTTGCGCGACACATGAAATGAAGTTACGTCATCATTTTTTCTCCGAGACCTTCTCAAACTCCTTTACTAAAAAAGTGTCACTGCTACAGCAAATTGTTAACATGGTAAACAGGACACATGGGAGTTTATTCATGTTATCATTATTTCCCATTAAGTACATGAGATGTAGGAATTTATTTTCCGAAGTTTTTACCATAAAGTGTTTATCTTTGCTTATATCGTAGACTGTTTACGTAATGGTATTACCATTGAAAAGTATCCTTCGCGTTTTATACAAAATAGTTACAATAGATTTTTACCATTGGATGTCTGCGTCTGATTTCGTCAAAGAATATAACTTGTGTATGTGTTCCCACAAAGGTATTCTCTTCGTGGCCACTTGAGACACACAAGAAATAATCGCGAAACCGCTCTCAAACTACACAATATTGTTTTAAAAAAGATGTGAATGTTTACTGATATATTCATGTGTGCAGACGCACAATGTAAAACCACACGAGATAATCTCAAATAAAATGTCTTTAAGTCGAGCAAATCGACCCCAGGATTTATTCTTTGGAAACCTAGTACTTGTTCTATCAGTCTCTTTTGCCGAATCGCTAAGTTACAGGGACGTAAACACACCACCACCAGTTGTCAAGCGATGTTGGGGTGACAAACACAGACACACAAACATATACATATATATATACGACAGGCTTCTTTCAGTTTCCGTCTACCAAATCCACTCACAAGGCTTTGGTCGGCTCGAGGCTGTAAATAATAATATTATATTACAAGCTTAAAGCGATCACCGCGCAATGAATCCTCTACAGAAGAAGTAGGTTTTCCCGTACGCGTCGGACTCGAACCCACACATGTCTGTTTACGCGTCCGAATGTGCTACCGATTACACTAGTGATCCTAATTGCTTTTTTCTGTCAGAACTAAGAACTATAATTAGTTCGTAGTTGTTCTTTGTAAAGAAACTATCATGTAAAGAAACTATCATATGCCCACGGGCATATGGTGTAGTGGTTAAGAGCGCGGGCTACTAACCCCAAGATTTCGAGTTCGATTCCAAGCAGTGACCTGAACAATAACAATAATAATAATGATAATAATAACATCGAAAAATACCTTAGGAATGAGAGCCGAGTTTCGAAATTTCCCCAAGACACCTGAAGAAGGCTGGAGGGTATATCAGCTGAAACGT
>NC_042998.1:1325000-1327500 GCF_006345805.1 Octopus sinensis | reverse complement strand
TTCCATTTTCCGAGTAATTTTGATGAATTAATACTTCTTGATTTGGTGAAGGCACATGACCTCGTGGTTAGGGTGTTGATATCCGAAACGAGCGGTGCGTTGTGTTTTTTTTTTAGCAAAACGCTCAATTTCATTCGGCTGTAAATGGGTAACTCTGCGACGGAGTACCCATTCGATCAGGAGGGGAGATGTTGTCCTAGACAGTAGGGTGGCATCATTTCAAAAGCTAAAACGATGCAAAGTACATTGTCATCGGTGACGTATCGCTACATCCGGTAGTCTCGTCGATCATGTGACTACATAGGGGAGAATTGCTTTCTTGATATTTGTTTCGTCCTATGTTTTCAGTTCAAATTCAGTTAAGGTCAATTTGCAAATCGAGTTTCATCCTCCCGGGTCGATAAATAAAGTACCAATGTAGGGCAGTAGACTTGCGGAAACGTTAGAGCGTTTAATGGAAATTCTTCTGGTATTTGATTTGGCTCTTTGCGTTCTGAGTTGAAATCGCGCGTGAGTGACTTGAGTGGTACATTTCAGAATCCGTCATCTGATTTAACACAACCACCTCTTCTCTTAGTGCCATTAGCAGACTCCACTCTTTTGCAGGCATTCGGGCTGGGTCTTCGGTTGTAGTACATTACGACAAAAGGCTCGGACTAGGACTGAGTTATAGGGTTCACCGCCTGTCTCTATCAATGAGTGACCAGTCGTCTGGTTGTAAGTAGGTACTTAGTTTTTGGTACTAATCAACATTATAAGTAATAAAATCGTACAGGCTTAAACATGCTAATAAAAACATCGGCCATCATATTCTTGCTTGAAAATATAGATAATCATTTTACAAACATCCGAACTTCCCTGCTGAAACGTTTTGTTGTTTCTATTTTAAATTTTTTTTTGTCGTTTTACTGCGTAAGACTAAACAATAACTTTATTATTTATTCAATTGATCCCATTTGCCGAACCGCTAAGTTACGGGGACGTAAACAAACCAACACCGGAGTCAAACACCCAGACATGCACACACTCACGCACGCACTCACGCACGCACGCACGCACGCACGCACACACGCACGCACGCACGCACACACACACACACACACACACATACGACGGGCGCTTTTCAGTTTCTTATTTCTTTATTGCCCACAAGGCAATATTGCTAAACACAGAGGGGACAAACAAGGACAGACAAAGGTATTAAGTCGATTACATCGGCCCCAGTGCGTAACTGGTACTTAGTTTATCGACCCCGAAAGGATGAAAGGCAAAGTCGACCTCGGCGGAATTTGAACTCAGAACGTAGTGGCAGACAAAATACGGCTACGCATTTCGCCCGGCATGCTAACGTTTCTGCCAGCCCCTCGCCGCCTTCAGTTTCTGTAAACTAAATCCTTACAAAGTTTTGGTCGGCAAGGGGCTATAGTATGAGACACTTACCCAAGTGGGACTGAACCCAGAATCATGTGACTGGGGAGCAAACTTCTAACCACAAAGCATAGAATCAGACTGAGATAGACCTCCACCCTACAAAAAAAAACCCAAAAAGCAAAAAAATAAACTACATTTAGTTTTTGATTCATGATCCCTTGCAGACACTAAGCTTCCTTTTATGGTTTGCTTACTTCATCATAAAACTTTAAGATTAATAACATCTAGTTTGGATAAACTTGTATATCTTAAAGATAGCTTCAATGTTTAGACGGAAACAATTTCTAAGCATCCGAGTCCGTAGACTTTACAAAATTTATGCTACCACATTCCTTCATATGAATATACTGTGAAGTAACTATGTCTAGAGTGTATAGTTTCTTGTCTAACTATGCATAAGTAACTTGAGAAGAACATTTTCTCTTTTTTATCCAAGGTCGTCAGTAGCGGTCTTGCTGAGTTTAGAAATTGCAACCATTCACTGGCACCCGTTTACACAACTTCATACCAAGTACCAAAGCCAATTAGAGATAATTTAGGAAAAGTAAATGAGTTATTTATACATACGGAAGTTTCCATTGCATTTGTGGTGCATATATATATATATTATATATATATATATTATATATATATATGTGTGTGTGTGTGTGTGTATGTAAATATATATGTATGTATAAATGTATGTGTGTGTATGTATATGTGCTTATATATTTATGTATATCTGTTTGTGCGCATATATATATATATATATACACACATATATATATATATATATATATATATATATATATATATATACATATACACACACAGACACATCCAATACACGTGCGTGCCTGCCTATGGAACCATAATTCCAAACTTGGAAATGGTCCCACATTACCACTGAAACCCCGAACTTTTCTTCACATCACTTTCTTGTTGATTTCGTTTTTCTTTGCAAGTGTTTGACTATATTCGTTCGTCGCTGCTTAACTCATACTGCACTGCCCCACCCCACCTTTCGACCCCCACCACCCCACCACTCTCTCAAAGTAAAACATACGGTAGATCCCTTTTTGTACCATCG
>NC_042998.1:1317500-1320000 GCF_006345805.1 Octopus sinensis | reverse complement strand
TCATTGCATCACGTGTTAACTGGAATGTCATGCAATTATAAACACATTTTGTGCAGACGTGCCGTTTGCGTACTCACTTGTATGTCCATGTGTTAGTGCTATACTGATGTTAAATTTTGGCACAAAGTCAACAATTTCGGGAAGGGAGTATTACATTGACTCCAGTGTTCAACTGGTACTTATTTTATCGATCACGAAATCATGAAAGGCACGGCTCGCCTCGGCGAAATTTAAACTCAGAGCGTAAAGATGGACGAAATGTCGCAAAGCATTCTGCCCAGCAGGCTAACTATTCTCTCAGCTCGCCGCATTCCGTACTAGTTCTATATTAACATGCATTTAAGCACTTTCGAATATAACAGTCACACGCACACTCCGTCTTCTGTAAACTGTAACATTCATTTGACTTGCTTCAGAACGTTCTTCCAAATTTAGAACATCTTGTTGCCAAAATTTAAGCTCTTTTATATAATCAATAATTTTGACTTGCTAATCAGACTTGTGAAAGTCAAGCTAACTTTTTGTCAAATAGTTATTTTATAATTACTAAGTGTTCGTATTTTGGAGTGCATTAATTATAGAAAAATTTCAATGCTATGGAAGCTGTTAGACAACGCTGGCGTGACCTGCACGCTCATGGCAGCAAAAATATGATCCTTGTGTGAGACGAGGAGAGGTAAATACTATTAACTTTTACACTAAAGCCTTTATAGCTGACTTGCATTATGACCCGTCGTTGCCAGGTCATAGTGCTAGTGCATGTATATGTGTATATATATGTGTACATATTACATGTACATCTATATATATACATCTACACATAAAATACAAAATACAAAGTTATATCTTGATATCGCTAGTGATAACGATACTCAAAATATATAACAGACTGGAATTGTAGGTCCGTGTCTTGCAATTTCGATCAATTGGATCTTGCCCTCCCTCTTGTATAGAAGTGTGGCTACAATGCAGCCTACCTCTACTTCCGGGGGGGGGGGGCATTTTAATTTTTATCCGGGACGTCCTACGTCCCAGATATAAAGGTAAAAATAAAATATTTCCACTTTGCAAGGTTCGAGTCGAGTACTCCCTTGCACGCTCCATTGACTCGAACCTTGCTTCTATTGTGGCGAATTTACCGCCTCTGGTTAGATATTTTCATAGTCGCACCAAGACACTTTTCGATGGTGCTTTCCTCCAGGTGTTCAAATCTTTTTTTTTCTCTACATTGTATACTTTATAGACAATAGTCTTTTCTTTAATTTAATTTTTTATTTCATTTGGTGGTGTTATCCTAGATTCACCGTCTTTGTCGTTGATTAATCCGTATTTCTCCCATTTTAATTTCAATGAGTTCGCGCCCGCCGACGGCTGCAGCGAAATTCATTTTTGGACTTTCTTCTATCGAAGGCATTCTAACGAAAATGCTTCCGTGTAAACGGTGAAAATATTGTCAATTTCCCCAAACAGGGACACAATTCAATTTTTAAACAATAACCAAAGCTCCTTCTCCCAAAGGGGGAGGGTTACAGTTTACAATTATTTAACAAATGCAACACAACAATGTTTCCTTTACGAGGAACCAACAAACGTGATAACAATAGTTAAACAGTAATAATAATAACAACAAACCTTACGATGAGTCAGAAAGCAGTTGAAGTCCTTTATGTATAAGAAATAAACCAACAGGAGCGGCTGTTCGAGAAAACAGATATTACATACAGCCAAATTTCATATAGATACTTAATGCTAGCTAATTAGCAGATAATCTAATGTAAAAGCCGTGGTAAAAGGTATTGCACACCTCCATCTGGACTATTCCATTTCTGCACGCTAATTTTATTTTTAATTGATTCCCATTCATGTGAAACCACTTATTCAAGTTCAAATCATTGATGCAATTTTATACCAATTGCTATTTTTACTTTTGTTATGTTACGATTATATTATACTTTAGTTTGATTTTAATTATTACTTACTACATATAATTCAATTGTTATTATTATTTTTATTTTTAAAGTGAAAGCATCTGACATAAAATAGAGAAATGTTTTTGTTTCACTTTTAACACGTAATACTGAAGTAGTGGAGAAGATATGATATTGCTATGGGCTCGCTCTAGGCAAGAAGTTGAACACTTTTTTTGCCCATGAAACTACATGGACCCTAAGTAAGGCATGTGTAAAATTTGAATGAAATTGGTTGTGTAGTTCTCAAGTTTTAGGGAATCGTAGTGGAGAAAATATGATATTGCTATGGGCTCGCTCTAGGCAAGAAGTTGAACATTTTTTTTTGCCGATGACACTCCCCGGACCCTAAGTAAGGCATGTGTAAAATTTGAATGAAATTAGTTGCGCAGTTCTCAAGTTTTAGGGAAACACACACACAGACAGACAGACACACACACACACATTCTCAGTTTTATATAGAAAGATAATTTGATGAATTAACCATTCCAGGAACTCTTTGGTGTAGCCATCAGAGTGGCCGTCCCGTATAT
>NC_042998.1:1300000-1312500 GCF_006345805.1 Octopus sinensis | reverse complement strand
AATATGCCATCCATCTAAACCATTATCAGCTCTAGTAACGCCCCTGATATAGCCACGAAGCAACTGTATCCGAGGGTTAGATGATCCCTGTCCATGCCACCTACCATGTCTCTAGTCTTTGGCACGTTAAAATCTCCGAACATTCGCCCTCGACGACGGCCCAGACAACAATCCAGAGAATCCAAATCAAGAGAGCCAGGAGGCAACGGTCACGTGGTCATGCGGTTCATACGAGATTTTCTAGAGGTGAAGTGACGTCACCTCATCACATGGCTTATACCTAATCCTCTCGTGCACTATATATCTAAGAGTGAACTTAGTCACTTTGATGTACTAGGGGACGATATTAATCGATTCATTGGCGGTTGTCTACAATGATGTCTTAGAACAGCTGGGCGAACTTGGTCGACCTCAAGACCTCTAACCATTTAGAATCTATCTTTCTCTTAATTGCAGATGATTCATACAGCTACTTTAAAGACGCTTTTAATTTTAGAGTCGCTGTGGTTAGAAACTGAAGGCACAAAAACGGTTTACTTTTCGATGCGCTGAAAGAAAACGTGCCGTGAAAGAAAAACGTGAAAGTCAAAATTTGGTACAAGCCACGTGACATTACCTTAGATTGTCTTGCATTTATGTCTCCATTTAAGATTATTCACAAACCTGTATGTGTGTGTGTATGTGTATACATACAAACATATATGTATGTATGTTTGTACGTATATATATATATATATATATATGAGGGGGTACCCAAAAGGAATTGGAATTTTGAAATATCATTTTTTTTACTTAGTTTTGAGTGTTTACACTTTTACCACCTTCAAAGTATTCCCCATTTGAAGCAATGCACCAGTCCAGGTGCGTTTTCCACGATTGGAATCAGTGTTGGAACTCTTGCGAAGTAATGCCTTTTAATGCCTCCGTCTTCTTTTTCTTCACCTCTTCCACATCTGCAAATCCCGTAGCACCTTCGTTCATCACCAGTGATGACCCTCGTAAAAAGTTCCGGATCAACTTCCAGCTGTTCTTTCAGTTCACAACAAGCATTCACTTGTGACTACTTTTGATCTTCCGTGAGCAAGCGAGGCACAGATTTGGCTGTAACTCTTTTCATTCGCTATTCCTCGTTCAAAATTCGTTGGCAGGAGTTCCAGCACACACTAATCATATCAACATGTTCGTCAACTATATTAGGTCGTCAAGTATGAAATTTGTAGAAAAGAAAAAAAAATATTTGTTAATGTTTTATAAATACAAGGAATAGTTTTATTCATCAAAATATGCACCCATATTGTCAATACACTTTTGCCATTTTATTGGTAGCTTGTTCAACCCAGAACTGAAAGAGCCTGGCAATCTAGAGTCAATAAAATCTTGGAAGGCCTGTTTTACAGCATCGTCGGAATTAAATTTCTTCCTATCAAAAAGTTAACCAAATTCTGGAAGAAGTGGTAATCAGTGGGGGTAAGATCAGGTGAGTATGGTGGATGATGGAGACCTTCCAACTCCATTTCTTGTAGTTTCGCCTATGTCCTTTTTGCGATACGTGCTCTAGCGTTGTCTTGCAATAAAATAGGAGGCGATCTGTTGACTAATCTAGGCTGTTTTGTTTTTATAAGTTTCTGCATCATTTGGTCCAGTTGGCTGCAGTATACTTCGGCCGTGACTGACGATCCAACATTGATAAAATCATAATGGATCACACCTGCGCCAGACCACCAAACACACACCATCAGCTTCTTTTGTTGAATTTTGCTTTTTGGACTGTGTTTTGGTGGCTCGTCTTTATCCAACCATTGTGCTGAACCATTTCTCATCACATGTTACAATTTGATTAAAAAATGATTCATTTTTGTGACGAGAAAGCAGCATGATGCAAGCTTCCAAACGTTGCTGTTTCTGATTTTCATTGAGTTCATGAGGAACCCCCACTTATCCAACTTTTTCACATAACCCATTTGAACTAGGTGAGTCAATATTGTTTGCTTGCTAACAACAAACAACAACGATAATTCATGGGCACTTTGAGATAGATCTAACTCAACGGTGGCTTTCAGTTCGTCATTATCCACCTTTGTTTCTGGTCGACCGGATTGCTCATTTGTAAGGTCAAAGTTACCAGAACAAAATTTTGCAAACCAATTTGATACTATCTGCTGTATCAAATTAGAATGAAATACTCCATTAATATTCCGAGTTGTCTGTGATGCTATATTTCCAAGAGAGAACTCATATTTCAAAACTGTACGAATTTCCGAGGTATTCACCTCTAAACAAAAACAGCAAAAAACGATTTATAAATACTTTATAAAGTGCAAAATGAGTTAGAATAACGAAATAGATGTGTCAGCTTTCTAACAAAAAATAAAGATTGTCAAAATATAATAATGGCGCAATATGGACAGCTGTCAAAATTTACCATATACCTTACTACAAATTTCGTACTTGACGACCTAATATATTTACGCAAGCATGTATACACACAGACACAACACACAGACACAACACACACACGCACACACACACACACACACACACACACACACACACACACACACACACACACACACACACACACACACACACACACACACACACACATACACGCACACACGCACACATACATTTTGAAATTTTAATTGCAAGGTATTCTTTTTTTCCAACAAACCTACAATTTAGCCTCGTTGTGAAAAGTAAACATAGGATCACACAAGATTATGTTTTGTAAGTAGTTAGACCCGCAACAGAAAAAGATTAGCCTACTTCTGATCTCAAAGAGTTCAGTTGCATGTAGCTTTATATTGCTATATGCTATAATATGCTATACAAGCAAGACAATGAATCAGGTCTGTCTAATTTGATTAACAGTACATGCGCTAACAGCGTGAATTAATAGTACACAGCGTTTTGAAAGATGTTAATTATATCATTTTTATAATCGTACAATTTATCCTAGCTGAAGGTTTAACTTGCTTGGGAAAAGTAAAATAAGTGGTTATACATCGTGTTTTGTCTCTCTGTTCATGACTAGGTTAAATTTGTTGGTTAAAAACGCTTATTTCACATTGCAACTTAGCCACAAAATATGTATGGTGTACTAGTAGCACACACATACACACACTTATACAGACATACACACACATACACGCACACACACAGAGACCTGTACATGCAGCACGCGCTCATAAATATGTGTCCATGTCAGGTGGTAAAAATCGGTGCGTTCAACTAAAATGCCTTGTAGTATTTCGTTCTGGGTCAGTGGACTCTCCTTACGTTCAGTCGAGTTTTTGTCTCTTATGAATTAAAGCAAATGCATTGTTATCGGTGTCAGTGGCTTAAGAACCTTCCAGAATGTGCTCCAGTATGGCTGTACTCTAATGAAAGAAACCAGTGACAGAATAAAATAAAGATGATTGTTAGGGGTTTCTTTCTATTTTCATTTAATAACAGTAGAAGGTTTACATTATGCATCTCTACGTGCTTCTAGTTTAGCCAAGAAGAGCCGAGAGTTTGCTACGAATCGCGTGTTTTTCAGCATTCAACGAAATGCAACGAAATATTTAGACGCTTTACTCACAACATTTACCAGTCTGTACTACAGTTTTCATTCATTTCTTTAATTTATGTGTTATTTTATTTGTGATTGAATTAAATAAAAGTAGAGTACAGTCGACATATATGTTTGTGAAACAATCAATTTGACTAGTAACGGTACTGATGCCAGAAAAGTTGGAATATGAAGACTGATGATAACCTGGTTAATAATTTGTATTGGAGTGTTAAAAACATTACATAGATATGAAAAGTAAACATATCATATTTATAGACTCGAAGATAAGGATAAAATGCTTGTGCAGAATTAGTGTTACACGAACGTCGTGCTGGCCAGTCGTAACAATATGCTATTCATCATTTGCAAGTCTCCGCTTAGCAAACAACCGTATTTGTTAACATTTGTGTATTCTTAGCTTTTCTCTTTAATAAACGAGTAATACTTGATTCAAGACTGTTTCACGATTATATTTAGGAAGTTGAGCAAGTTTATTCATACTGTTTCATACAAGGAAACAAAAGTAACTCTAAAATTAAATATTAATTATAAATTTTAAAATTCCAGTGCAGTTAGCAAAACTGTGGAAGTAGAGGACTGAATATGTTACAAGATTTGACCTTGTTCTTAAACAGTTCGCACTTCTACATTATAAGTAGCTTAAATATTGCCGAAGTTGGTTTTGTTTTTATACACCATAGGTTGTCGAAATAATGACAAGTTATAATCATAAACAGTCCGTCGATAGTCAACGGTGACAGACCATATGAAGCACCATGACTATCAGAAGGGAATCCATCTCCAACACTGTTTTTTCTGTTCCCAGCTGTTGTAGCCCGGGGGTGAGTATCATCGTTCAGTCTCTTCAAGCTGCGTTTATCTACATCTTTGTATCTCAGTTGGGGGCGGGGTCTGTCCTTATTTCTCATACCACTAGACAACTGTGGATAGAGTATTTATCTTTTAGTAACCGAGTTTCCTCCGTTCATGAGCCATGTCCAAGCCAGCAGAGATTTTGTTCGTTACATAGAGTCAGGGCTTGGCTGATAAAGAACTTCATTCTTTCGGATAATAATCTTCAAATCGAACTTTACTACTGCACTGTCGAATGCATTCACCACGTTCTGCATATCTCCAATGATATAAAAGAGCATAATTAACAGTAATTCTGTTGCCGAAGCCTTACCTCCGTGATGCGTCATCTAAAATAAATTAGCTCCAGATCTTGTCACTATGTAAACGCTTTCAGTTGAGGAGCAGACAGATGCTTTGGACATCACTGGTAAACACATGGAGAATAACATTTGTAACAGCGGGTAGCCCTGTTGAATTCCACAGTAACATCAACCTGTGTGCAGATCTGAATTTCACTTGTGTAACTTGAGCTTTCGTGCTGGTGCCCAAAGACTCCATCGTACGCGAGGATGTTTCTGGAGATCTGAACTTTCTGAAAACATGCTACGTGACCGACCGGTTTACCATGTTAAATGTGTTTGTGAAATCATTGAAGACTACCCAGAATGTCTTCTGTTCCACTCATTTCTCCAGAATATGTTGAAAACAGACCACTACATTGATGGGGCTTTTCCCTTTCTGAATTCACACCAAGTTTCAAGTAGAATCTCAAACTGTAATTTTTCTCATTCAGACCAATGGAATCTCAGTCTGAAGTTTCTTAGGGGGTTCTTTCCGAATATGTGAGGGAGAGAAATCCCTCGATAGTTTACGAATTCATTCTTATCACCCTTTTTGAACATAGAGATGGTGTTACTATCTTTTTAATTCGATGGAATACTACCAGCCTCTTATGGCCAAGCTTCACCTAGGAGAGACATCTAATGATCATGCTCCCCTATATATTCTGTACTGCTTTCAGAATCACGTCCACAACTGGCACCAATTCAAGTGACTTGTGCTTCAGCTTAGAAAAAAAAAAGAGACTAATAATTATGGAAAAGCTATATTGTTTAAATCACTCCTTTTTTTCCGAATGGAGAAAGCGCGCTCTGTCTATTTTTCTCATTCTATTTGTTTAGCTGATAATTAGGCACCCTTCGTAATGGAAACTTTTGGTTGACGATACAAAACCAACTCCATAATCGATAGCTTACAGTTCTTGCTGAAAGTTTACTGAAGCTTAAACTCAAGATGGGCTCCATCATGGAGTCCATCATACTGTAAAATTCTGTAAACATATCACCAGAAGTACCCAAAGGAGCTAAATGTCAAGGGAGAAATGTAAAAAGAAAATACAAATTCCCAATTAGAAATTAATAACACTCTACATTTTGTTCATTCTTGAATTACTCACGAACAAATTTGTTTGACTTTCTTCATGATTAGATTTGACTTTCCAGTATTTAACTTAATAAATTTCTTTGCGAGCGATCAAAATCCTTCCCCCAGGAATTCCTTCCATTTACTGCAGTAATAAACAAAATCGTCTCTAACCGCGCCCTCCCAAACAAGTCATCGTTACTTCATCATCGTAGATTCACAATGGTGAAGTGTCAAAGCCATTAAATCTTTCAGCTAATAGGCAAATCTTTTTATTCAACCTACTCCCTATTCTAACTGACCTAATGAACTGTGTAACACATAGAATAAGTGTTAAACGAATTGATACGATGGCTAGTAGATACGATGGAAGCCGAGCAAAGTTTCTTTAATCCTTAAAACGTCGCTGGAAGCTAATGACAAACCAACTACGTGCTTTGACACAATTGAAAGAAAGGAAAGCAATCTCAGTGGAGCCAACCATAAGTTACTATGAGTGGAGCTGTGGGGAATTGATAAAGAAAAGCGGAATGCAAAAGATGAACGAGTTCCAGTTGGATTCTTTTGTTATCAAATTGAAATAATATTTGTTTGTTTCACATCGTTGAGCATTCTAGAGCAAGGGAAAAATCTTTCGGCCAGTTGATCTGCTGCAATACTTTCAATATCTGCTCGAAACCATTTGATCTCTCTTTCGCCGTTCATGGTCTTGAGAAAAATTGAATGTCACGGTATCAACCCACCATGCACACTTTTTAACATTACTATATAAGGATTTTGTGCCCAGTAAAAAGGAAACCAAATATTTCTTCAACTAAATCAGTTATTTGTTAAAATGGACATTTCTATAACCGTCTGTGTATCATACTTAATGTATACAGATTGTTGATAGGCCAATTACTAGGCTCTTTGTCAGATGTGCTGTGCTTAAAAACGCAATAAATATCGAAGAGGGACCAGCATTCACCCCAGCAGTTATCAGCAAGAACGCCAGATGCATTTCCACCTTTCTTGGTTCTCCGCAATCAAAAACATAATTATGTCCTTCGTAGCCTTTCAATTGGAATCCGACGCTGGTTTTAATTTACATAGAAATTTAGTTTGGTGCGAATGGCAAAGACAATATAACAGCAAACTGTAAACCCAGCTGTAACTATTTCAGCTAATCCGCTTATTGAGTCGAAAATTATCCAGCTTTACTTTGTCTTTAATTTCTTGAGAATGGATAATATAAACTTTCATAACGGTTTCAAATTTTGGCTCAAGGCCAGAAATTGAGGAATTATTCGATTACATCGATCGCAGTACTTGCTTGATACTTTGTTTTATCGAATCTAAAAGGCTGAAAGAAAAATGCGACCTCGGCGGAATTTGAACACAAAATGTAAAGACCTGGAAGAAATGTCACTAAGCGTTTTTTCTCTAACACGCTAACGATTTTAATATTGATTTCAAATTTTGGCCCAAGGTCAACAATTTCAGGGAGAGCGTAATACGATTACATCGACCGCAGTACAGCTGATACTTATTTGATCGACCCTGAAAAGATGAAATGCAAAGTCGACCTCGGCGGAATTTGAACTCAGAACGTAAAAACGGACGAACAATTCTCTTTTACTCTAGGCACAAGCCTTGAAATTTTGGGGGAGGGGGCCAGTCGATTAGATCGACCTCCAGTACACAACTGGTACTTAATTTGTCGACCTCGAAAGGATGAAAGGCAAAGTCGGCCTCGGCGGAACTTGAACTCAGAACGTAACGGCAGAAGAAATACCTATTTCTTTACTACCCACAAGGGGCTAAACACAGAAGGGACAAACAAGGACAGACAAACGGATTAAGTCGATTATATCGACCCCAGTGCGTAACTGGTACTTTATTTATCGACCCCGAAAGGATAAAAGTCGACCTCGGTGGAATTTGAACTCAGAACGTAACGGCAGACGAAATACGGTTATGCATTTCGCCCGGCGTGCAAACGTTTCTGCCAGCTCGCTGCCCTGATTTTGCTATTAAATATCATTTAATAACCTGATAGGCAAGCTGGCAGAATCGTTAGCATACTAGGTAGAATGCTTAGCGGCCTTTCGTACGTCTTCACGTTCTGAGTTAAAATCCCGCTGAGGTCAGCTTTGCCTTTCATCCTTTTTGGGCCGATAAAATAAGTACCAGTTGAGTACTGGTGTCGCTGTAATCGACTTACCCCCTCCATCGAACTTGTTGGCATTGTGCAAACATATGAAATCAATATTATTTAAAAACAAAATATATTAGAGTCAATTCAAACGAAATGAATGAGTCTCACCAAAGAAAGAGCTTCTTGATGGTTGATCATTGTATCTTCTCGATACGGAAACTAAACCTTCCTCAAACCATAAACAACGGGCTTTCAAAAGGACACATGAGATAATCTTCCCTGAATTAGTACAGTATTTCTGAAAATGAGATATAATGGTATTAGATTGAATATCTTTAATCATAGGTGTGCTCTTTCAGGGCACTTGGCAGAACATACCAGTGTTTTCTTATGGTCATCGTTCCTTAGAGAGCATAGGCAGCGGCAACTTTTATCCATTGCCCTCGACCAGGGCATTCTTTCAATATGGTGGTAGGAAAGCACTTTCCTGAGGAAAGGCCTTTCTGTCCAAGGTTTTGTTGGTTTTGAATTGTTATCGACGCTTCTGTGCCTGTTTCTTTTTTCCCATTTTTTTTTTGCTAGGGCTGCTGGTCCTACGCAAATCCATCTTTTTTTTTTACCTCAAGGAGGAAGAAGTGTTTCATATTAGCCTCACCGCTATCCCTTGACCTGTCCAGTCAGGTCAAGGGATAGCGGAGGCCCAGCCAGGAGCTCTCTGGTTCATTGAGGTGCATAAGCGTCGACATCGCACCAAGGACTAGACCTCATAGCGGTCGCATATACCTTGCTTTCACTAATTATTTTCGGTGTTTATGTGCTCAGGAATAACCAGGATGTGACAGCAAGAGACGGAAAGGGAGAGAGATAAAGAGAGAGCGGGGAGAGGAGAAGGGAGAGAAAGAGAGAGAGAGAGACGAGGTTGGGCGGGGATTTCGTACCAGCACCCTACTCGGATGCTACAAATTGTCATCGGAGTGAAATGAAGCAATGTAAATAGAAAGCTTTGCTCGAGGAGACAACGCACCACTTGGTCCTTGAATCGAACGCACGATCTTTTGATCGAGAGACCAACATACTAACCATAAAGCCATTAGAATTGTAGAATTTATTGAAACAAACAAAAGGAAAATAAAACCCGAATAATAAATCAAACAAATGTCATGAAATAAACGAACTGGACAAATAAATATGTAACAAACACAAATAAAATGGCTATAAATTATCGTAAAAAAAGAAAACGATGAAAAATCCTATAAAAATAAACTATAAAATACAAATAAAATATGGACGAAAGGAGACACTTCAAAAATAACTGCGTTAAATGTCCAGTATTTGTTCATTTTGTATTTATACACATACATACATACATGTACACACATATATGTTTGTATATGTACATATGTATATGCATGTATGAATGTGTGTGTGTGTGTGTGTGTTGTGTGTGTGTGTGTGTGTATGTGTGTGTGTATGTGTGTGTGTGTGTGGTGTGTGTGTGTGTGTGTGTGTGTGTGTGCGCGCGCGTACGTGTCTTGAAAACCCATTTATCCGCTTGTTTTCTCTCATATGACTGCTACTGCAATGCAGAAATAGCTAAATACTGCAAAGGTATTGTTGCGCAACAATCAATAAGCATCCAGATGACAATATCATGTGATTCTGAATTAGAAATAAGTGCAGCCTGTCGTGTGTTAACAACGTTTCCTTTTAAAAACATGTCTAGTTTTAACGACTTTATTAATAGAAGCATCACGTTATATAACTTCTTTGGAACGGACGGAAAATAACAATTGCTTTCTAACCCCAAAGTCTAATTTTGCTATGAATGAATATCGTTTATCGTTACATAGCGGTGACTTAGTTGAATATCGTTTGAGGTTTTGATAGAATTGCCTTCAGCGACAATCTGACAGTTGTTAAGTACACTGAACAAAATGCTTGGTGGCATATCTTCCGCCCTTTCATGTTCTGAGTTTAAATGCAGTCGAAGTCAATTTTGTCCTTCATCATTTCAGGACCGACAAAATAAATACTAGTTGAGCACAAGGTCAAGGATATTCTTTCTAGTTTTGGCACAAGGCCAGTAGTTTTGAAGGGCGGAATCAAGTTGATTTCATCGACCCCAGTAATTGACTGTTAAGTATTTTATCGATCCTGAAAGGAGGAACAGCGAAGTTGACCTCGTCAGGAATTGAACTCAGAGCAAAGAGAGTCGGAAAAGATATTGCAAAGCACTCAGTCCGACGCCCCAGCAATTCAGCTAGTTTATCTCCTTCAGCTCAATATTCCTTCTACTATTGGCACAAAGCCTGAATGTTTGTGGGGTAGAGGGCTAATCGATTTCATCCACTCCAGTACATGAATGGTACTTATTTTATCGATCCCGAAAGGATGAAAGTCATAGTCGACCACGGTAGAATTTGGAAGAAAGCTGTATAATAATCCTTCCTACTCTAGGCACAAAGCCTGAAATTTTGGGGGAGAGGACAGTCGATTACATCGACCCCACTGTTTCACTGGTACTTAATTTATCGACCCCGAAAGGATGAAAGACAAAGTCGCCCTCGACGGAATTTGAACTCAAAACATGAAGACGGACGAAGTACCACTGATAATTTCGTCCAGCATGCTAACGATTCTGCCCTCTCACCGACTTAGAGCTGAATAATAATAACTTACAGAAATACGCATGCACACACACACAGTACTCAACACGACGGAAATGATATGACGCAGGAGCCTCTATGCTCTCGTTCCCTTCTACTAGAAACAGCAGTTACATTACACTATTCCCGAAAATAAGGTTGGATAGTCATAGCTTGCATGTGTTTTGATGATAAGTTTACTCAAGCAAATCAACTTAGGGCTAAATATCGCAATAGCAACGATGTCAAATCTAGAAAGCTTTTACAAGTTAGAGCCATTGGACTATGACCCTTGAAGGGTTTAGTCTATAAAATGGAGCTTTGTACTTACTGTTTTTGAAGCCTGGTACTTATTCAAGCTCATCCGAGGCCACTTGGTTTCTAAAAGACCATTGCTTTGCTGCATATACTGTTACTTTGCCTTTCTACAGCAAGACAAAATCGGTTTGTAAAGTATTGACTCTTGGTCATCCGTAACTTCTCATTTGAACGCCAAATCAGAGGGAAAATTAAACTTTACATAACTATTGACAGCTCTTGGATTTTCTGAGTGAAATGCGAACAGGGATGTCACCAGCGGCATTTCCTCCGGGAAGAAGCGTCAGACGATTTTTGGAAATTTACATACTGGTGTTGATTTTTTTTCTCCAGAAATAAACGTTCTATCAGGCCTAAAGCCATTAGAAAAGTACTGTTTTACCAACATTGTATATTTGCTCTGGTGTGTAACTCTCTCCAACAATAATATTTTTCTCCATCTCCTGGACATAGCTGCCTTTGTATCAGCACTTCAGCTTTAGCAGTCAATCTCGTGTTGCGCAAATTCATATAAGTCTCAAACCTTACAAACCAGCCTTTACTAGCCTGAAAATATTTTTCATTAGAAATGCTTGCCGTCTTCCTTTTTCTGAAAAATCGCCAGGCAAAACTGTTTTTTTTTTCCACATACAATTATCATAGCGCCTATCGATACGATGCGTCGAGACAGGTCATCGATTCATACAACCGAGAGCTGTTCCATTTTAAACATCACATTATATTAGAGCTATGACAAAATGTGTTCCGATGAGTTAACGGAGTATCTTCTTGAGCACTCGATTTAATTATCTCTGTTGTTATGTATTGTTTTCACTGTAGACGTTGAAAAGATCGATATTCTAGTCACGTGGCTGATTTTTCAATCACATCAAGCGTTTTCAAAACATCAAACCATTTTACGGTTTCTATTCGTACTACCACCTTCAGTTCGATTTGATGGTACCGTCCATCTTAAATTGTTGGTAAATCCAACAGCGGTGGTGATAAAAATTATCAACAGCAAATATCTAGTAAAAAGCATATCACCAAAAAAATAACTGTTTTGTGAGAGTAAAAGACAAACAAAAAAAGACATCTTTTTCCTATGAGGATTGAGGAGATGAAAAGGTAAAGGTATGACGTAGGAGGAAGAACTGTATAATTACAATTATTTAAAGGTTTACCTTGGTCTTCTATGGTCACTTCGCCTTTGCACCTCTGATTTGAATCGTAAAACTTGACATTCTACTCTCTCTCACTTTCACATACGCAGACTTCTGTGTTGAGATATAACATATGTAGCTACAGACATTGCTAAGATGCTGATACAAGTATTGTTGTTAGCAGTCGTTTATTAATAAGTTGCTGGGTTGTTATTAATGGTGGTGTTAATTGCATTGGATTTGGTGTTGGTGATGATGATGATGGTAAGGATATTGTTGATGCTCGTGGTGCTCTTGTTAATTGCATTGTTACATCTGTCTAATTTCAAGATCAAGCGAGTATTGCAACTACTACTACTACTACGAGCATTAATATGTCTAAGATTACATTATCCAATGTATGACCCAACTTTTTATTATGGTAG
>NC_042998.1:1265000-1295000 GCF_006345805.1 Octopus sinensis | reverse complement strand
TTCTTGTAAGAAAAAAATACTCAGGGAGAGAAAATCACTGTCCATTAGCAAAAACCAAAAAAAAATGTTTTGTAATGTAATAGGGACAGTATTGTACCAGTGAGTATAAAAGTGCGTGTTTTTGATTGTGTTTGTGAGTGTTGTAGATGTGTGCTACATATGTCCTTTCGTATGTATAGGTATATATATATATATATATATATATATATATATATACAGACACACACATGTACATACGAGGGGTTGCTGAAAAATTCCTGGCTTTGGTTAAAAGAAAATACAAGAGGATCAGTAAATTATAATTTTATTCGGCATATTCCCCGCTCAGATTCACACATTTATTGCAGCGGCCCTTCAGTTTTTCTGAGTCTTGCGAAAAAAAAAAAAAAATCCTCAGATGGTTGGGTCCCCGACCAGGTCGAAGATAGTCACATGACTGGTCTTAGAAATTTTTGTAAGGTCCCCGCTACGGCCGTGTGTTAGTATCAAGTGACAATATTTGGCGTCGTAAGTTAAGGCTGACACGATTGACTGAAAATACCCAAAGAATCAATGCTCTGAATGTTTTCTGTTAAGTGTTTGTAGAAAATGAACACATGATTAAGTTTATAAGCTTTTGTACGTTTCCCGTTAGTCCGTGCGTTAGTGTCACGTGACGGTATATTTTGCGCCTAAAAAGTGAGCCGACACGGTTGAGTGAATATGTTTAGTTATAACCAAGATATACCAAATTTAATCTGGGAGAGTGGACTGGTTAAAATTTAGGTTGTTAGCTGTGAAGCTTCCTCATAATAAGTGACAGATTGAATTTTGTGTGTGAATGATTATTTGTGTATGTAGTCTGTTAAAGTTAGTGAAGTCTTGGTTTGTACTTTTGTATGAAAGTATTTTCTTTGTTTATCCATACTTCATCTGTGGTATACACTGAACATAGATAGAGTGGGAAGACCTGGAATTTGAGAGGCTTATTTTTTGTACATATGTCTATCTAACCACTTAGTGGGATCTGTCTAGTACAAGGGTCTCGCATTTGTTGTTGGTGAATGGTCAGTCTATTTCTCAGAGTAAGCTTTGTTTGACCTATGTAATCATTACATCCTTGACATTTGACAGCGTACATTAAGTTCCATGAAGAACATGCGAAGTGATTTTTTACGGCAAAATCTGTCCTGATTTGAATTTGATGTTGCGTCTTCAATAAAGTTGAAGCAGGGCCCGCAACTGGGGCGCTCGCATTTTTCGACTGTTGGTGTAGGAATTGTGGAAGGTAATTTAACACTTGTGAGGAATTTTTCGAGGGACTTTGAGTGTCTTTTATTTTTGATTAGTCTGTGTGTTTCAAATACTTGTTTCATTCTTGGGTATTGTTTCAGTAGTGGATAATATTGTAAACCTGTGTGTTTCTTGAGTTATGTGCTGTAATAAAGGGTAGATTATTGGATGTATCTGGAGAGTTTCCGTAGTTCTTCCATATTTATTACTTTGTGGATATATATCTATATCTATATATATGGATGTATATATACATATATATATTATATGCATTTATATGAATATGCATATATAAATGCACATTTATAAACATACTGACGCACATATATATGCATTATTATATTCATATATGTTATGCATATATAAACAAATACATATATAAAGACTTGCATACACACATATGTGTCTGTGTTGGCACAGGAATGTTTACGCTGGTATATATTTGTATATACAGTAAAATATGTAATTTCAGAGCGATAGGGACGGAAAGTATGAAGGAGAAAGACAAAGCAAATAGAGAGATAGATAAATAAATAGATAGATAGAAAGAGAGAGAGGGAGAGAGAGAAAGAGAGAAAGAGAGAGAGAGAGGGGGAGAAAGACTGGAGAAAGATTTAGAAACGTGTATAGGAGATTGATGTTTCCAGGCAGGGACGAGAACGAGTAAAACGTAATGAAATATGGCTTAGATTCCGGTAAAGGCTATTGATTTGTCAAGTTATGACATCAGCCTCTTGTCAGTAACTCTGGCCAAGGCTCTAGAATTGCTGATATATTCACAGGTTTTCAAGCTTGCAATATAAATCCCTGAGGAGATATGGGAAAATTCCTCTGAATATATTTCAGATTTCTCATCGTATGTATGTATGTATGTATGTATGTATGTATGTATGTATGTATGTATGTATGTATGTATGTATGTGTGTATTTATGTATTTATGTATTCATGCACGAATCTATGTACGTATGTGTATGCATGTATGAATCTGTATATGTATATATATTATGCATTCATGCGTGTATGTTTATATATGTATATGTATGTTTGGATGTATAGAAATATATGTATGTATATATATATATATATATATATATATGGATAGATATATAAACGTATATATATATTTGTATGCAGTAGGTGTATATGTTTGTGTGTGCGCATGTATATATATATATATATATATATACATACATACATGTAGATGTGTATGCATATATGTATCCAGACACATACATACATATATATACATATATATATATATATAAAAGAGAGGGAGTGAGAAGCAAATAGATGGAGTACCAAAGAAAATATGTTAATGCTTTCATATTTGTATTTCAGTATGCATTGACGTGGCTGTATTTGTACAATCTCGAGGTCACGTGTCTAATTCCATATCATTTGTAATACAGAACCGTTGCGTATGTACGCATGCGCATACGTTCCAATTACTATGTTAGGATGACTAATTTTGAATCAATTTATTCGTTTTGCATAGAATAGGAATATGGAAATGAATGTCCTAAAACAAAATGGCGGCCAATAAAGTTGACTGTCCGTGGCAATCTTTTATGGCTTCAGCGGATTTCTTTCCCTTATCTGTATTTACTTTTATTGGTTGCAGCTAGAGACTGTGGCCACGCTGGGGCACTACCTTTAGTGTAGCTGGTTTTTTACTCTCATTTCCCGGTTCAATTTTTGGAACTGTTTCTGATGAAGTAATGAGTTTCGTAGAGCTCTTCTTCTTTGAGTTTCATGCCTCGATAATAATAATTCGTGTGGTACGTCAGATAAAAATTTGTCCGAATGCTCTTTGGGCATATCTATATCCGCATCGCGCAGATCTCTGAGGTTGTTTAGCAGATTATTGAAAATTTGTGGTTCCTTCTAACCTGAGTTATTACAATACTGTGTCCTTACTCTAGATGGAAAGAGCGCGATCATTGCTACTGTGCAGTGGTGTTCCATTTGGAGGCAGGTATAGCCTTGAATCCTAAAGTTGGGTTGTAGAACTTTCGAAAATTATCTCTCTCTCCTCTCTCTGTCTCTGTCTCTCTGTCTCTCTCTCTCTCTGTCTCTCTCTCTCTTTATATATACATATAAACAATTTAGCTAGTTAGAAAACCTATGACTGTTCCAACGGAACCGACGTTACTACCATTTCATCTCCAAGAGGACGCTTCCTCCAACTGGTTATTCGATGCAATTTGCACCCGATATATATTGCAGGCAGGGGAGCGAACCCTATCCACTTCCACTCACGAGACCACCATTCCGTACGGCTTCGATCTCTTTGTGCTCATCCTCGGTGGTAGATACTCGTCCGCTAGAAATAGTAGTTCATCCAGCTCGCAATAAATAGTAAATAAAGGACACCCAGTCACTGATCTTGCAACAAGCAAATTACCCAGTTAGAAAATTTCTATAAGAGATGAAAGCAGTAACTATACTGAGAGGCAATGGTTATCGCCACACACACACACACACACACACACACACACACGGGAGAAGGGCTTCCATTCTTTAAGCTTCTCCCTACAGCTTATCTGACGCACCGAGTCAATCTTCTTTGTATAGTAGCGTTTGACTGTTTTGAGTTCCGTTGATTGTTTGACGCTTTGCAGCGACCACAGATCGGAGACTTCACAAATCGAATTTTTATAATACGGTTTTGCATTACTTACATGCATATATATATATATATATATATAAGTAAGGAAAAATTTTTTTAAAAATGCAGAATGCTCAAATGAAAGAAAATGTTAATAAAATGAGAAATTGATAAAATATATAAATATATATTTATTCAACCGGTTTTCGTCATTGTATGACTTGTCAAGAATATTTATGTCTTAAAAAGTTTTTTTTTTAAATTAGAAAGGGGAAAAAAAGAAAATTGCATTGTTTTTTGTAAAAGAATAATGATAAAAATGTACAAAAATTAAAAAATAAGTACTCCGATACATTGTGAGTTCGTTGTGTATCTTGAGTTTTATGATTGTTCACGAAAAAATTACCTTGAGGTGTTAAGATCCGAAGGGATTAAGAGCATGTGTTGTGTTGTTTAATTCAGCATGTTTGCAGGACAGGAAGTAGTCACTACTTCCTGTCCTGCAAACATGCTGAATTAAACAACACAACACATGCTCTTAATCCCTTCGGATCTTAACACCTCAAGGTAATTTTTTCGTGAACAATCATAAAACTCAAGATACACAACGAACTCACAATGTATCGGAGTACTTATTTTTTAATTTTTGTACATTTTTATCATTATTCTTTTACAAAAAACAATGCAATTTTCTTTTTTTCCCCTTTCTAATTTAAAAAAAAACTTTTTAAGACATAAATATTCTTGACAAGTCATACAATGACGAAAACCGGTTGAATAAATATATATTTATATATTTTATCAATTTCTCATTTTATTAAAATTTTCTTTCATTTGAGCATTCTGCATTTTTAAAAAAAATTTTCCTTACTTATCATTTCTCCACGTGCGGTCAACACAACCCCACCATTTATTGATCTATATATATATATATATATATATATATATATATGCATGTATGTATGTATTATGTATTAAATGACAATCATGACGATGGTTATTATTAGTGTGTGGATGATGATGACGGAGCTGATCAGTTTAGCTACACTGACACATACCATAATACATGTAGGTGTTGTGTGTTTCTTTGTGCATATGCGTATGTGTGTGTGTGTGTGTGTGTGTGTGTGTGTGTGTGTGTGTGTGTGTGTATGTGTGTGCACGTTTGTATATGTGTGTATTTGCGTGTGTGAAGTTGTTATTCGTTTTACACGTTACGTTTTGCACAGTATCACTTTAGCACGGTTTTTGTTTTGGTCGATTTTGTTTGTTATATTTTCCTTTCTTTTATTTTACTTCCCTTTTCATTTCTAAGATATTATGGTATAGGAACGTGGAAACTGTTAATCCGTTGCTACTTCGGAAAATTTGTCGAAATGTAGGTGAATGGTGGCCTGTATGTTCCGAGAAGGATTTACTCTCAGCGTGCATCTGTAGGTCAGGCAATGACAACTGGGAGAATGCACTTGATTTCATAAAACACCATCACAAAACAAGATTTGCTTCGTATTTGATGAGCTGTGAAGGCGAGAAAATAATGCAGCTGAGCAATATGAATGAGACGTTTGGTGCAGTATTCTTTAAATTTTGTTTCTATTTGGGAAACCTTAACGTGGTACTCAATCTGTTAGAAGTAGTTGCTAAATCTGCCTTAAATCACATCCTAATGTCTAAAACGAAAACGAAAATTAGTTTATGTATTACTAGAGGACAATATGCCTGAAAAGGAAATGGAATGGTTACACCAAAAGTACTTTTGGTCATAAGCCTACTCTTTCATGCTTCACTTGAACTAAACAAATCAACAGTTCATAAAGCCTTTCATCGATTTCTTCCAGAAGTATTAGTTACTGTTTTGTAACATTCCTCAGATAAATGGGTGACACTTTTCAAAGGGATAACTATAAATCAGTTTTCTTTTTTGGGATGTTTTCAATCAGTTCACTCATCTTCCTTAAGAAATACTGACGTCCTTGTGGAGGATGCTGACGCTCACTTTAGAAAACGCTATATTAAAAGAAGGCCCAAACATTTTAGCATGGAGAAAAACTCAATTTGGAATATTAGGAAATTCAATTTATTTTACTACAACTACTTACCTCTCTCAAGTAGTATAATTTTTAACGTTTCCAATAATACTACAACAGTAATGTTTGCTCTAAATACAATGTTCCCTTTTACCTCTATGTCATATTTCTTAATTCAATCCTTTTCCTTCTATCAAATTGCAACACACAAGACATCTTTTCACGTCCAAACTACTCAAACGGAATTCTTGTTGATTGAACAACCTGTAAAGTCTACGAGTATTGCTATTTTACACAATGAGGACTTTAAAAGAAAATCGATAATTGCAAATTAATATTTGACACTCAATCAAAGCCTTAGATTCAAAGCAGAAAATAGGAGGCTTGAGTTACCAAAAAACATCGGCAACATATGTGAACAAAAACTTTCACAGGGTTCTAATCGTACGATTCAATCTTTTCTATTTGTTCTCCGTCACATCATGTTTACTTATAAAATATATTACTATTAGAAATTGTTTATACTTACAAGTTAGTCAAATACGAAGTGGTCCGGGGCATTTCTTATGCCAGAATCTTCCTTAGACAAAACTTACAAAGCTTACGAGGCAAAGCTATTGATATAACGGATGTGAGCAACAACAACAATATTCGTTAAATTGAGAGAAATAGTCTGGATAATGATATAGGACGCTCACACTGTAAGCACTCCCCTCCCTTGTTTCAAATAGTTGTTTAAAACGCCTGCTTAAGGAGTTTGTTTATGTATGACGCATGCTTCTAAGTTTACAATATTTGTGTCACACAAAATAAACTTGGAGACTATCATTTAGAAAAGTCTAGAGTGAATTTAGATACTACAGTATGGTCGGGAAACCTCTTTCATTGTAGCTTTCTGTAGTGTGTAGCTACGTCGGTATACATTCTACGTTGAAATCCTGTGGGGATCGACTTTATCTTCCTTTCCTTTGCAGACAGGGGTGGGCTCGATAAAATAAGTACGAGTCAAGTACTTTTATCGACCGAATCGACTGTTCCCTCCATCAAGATTTGTAGTCTAGATATTACTTGAGAACCAAATAGTTGTGTTATTGGCATCCTTTGCAGTCGGCATGAGAAGTAACAATGCAGGCACTTTAGCTTTGAACCATCGCCTTAATACAACGGTGTGGAGGCACTTGGCCTAGTGGTTAGAGCAGCGGACTCGCGGTCGAGGGATCGCAGGTTCGAATCTCAGACCGGGCGATGTGTGTGTTTATGAGCGAAACACCTAAGCTCCACGCGGCTCCGGCAGAAGGTAATGGCGAAACTTCTGCTGACTCTTTCGCCACAACTTTCTCTCACTCCTTCCTCCTGCATCTTGCAGCTCACCTGCAACGGACCGGCGTCCCGTCCAGGTGGGAAACCTATACGCCAAGAAACCGGGAAACCGGCCCTTATGAGCCAGGCAAGGCTCAAAAAGGAACAAACAACAACTTAATACAACGAGACAAAACAAGTGACTTTGTAACAACAGGAAACTGAATATTTACTAAGCGGATAAGTCTATGTGGACACGTCTAAGATCGCACGTTATAAATCAAGAGAATTTCTTCACTTTCAATATCAACAACACATTGTTCTTGCTAAGTGATACTTTGTTTTTAAAAGCCATAAATTTGAACAGAGAAATTTTACGACCGAAAGCATCACTATCTAGTGTAAATAAATACTGAATATAATGAAATGAAGTCGGCACAGATACAAGCAATCTCAATAGTGAAAAATTATTTTTATGAAAATAGATGCTGACTCGATTAAAACTAATTTTGTTTCCTTTTGTTTGCACATCTTTGAGTACTTTCTATGTAAAGAATCTGAGTCGTTTATTTTATATATTTCAATTTTTTCTTCAGTTCAAAATTCTATTTCACTGACAGTTCTGTAATTAGTGTCTGCCTTATCAGTTTTCAGAAAATTGGACACATGGAGAAGAATTCGAGTGTCTTTATTCTTGTTTCCAGCGTCAAATCGATTTTTAACTTCTTTTGGAGATAATAATTGAAAAGGCGGACGTTTTTTTCTTTTCTTTTCGGCGTTTATCTTTTATTGCAGTCTTTAAAAAAAGAAGGAGTCTCAATAGATATTTCATAAAGTATTGATCTCACAAATAACATACTTTGACTTTGTGTTCTAGAAGAATGACGCATGGTTTTTAGACACATGATTTTTACTTATCTCACCTTGCAAATATCGTTGCTAAAATAGATTTAACTGATTCTTGTCACATTATAAAAAAGTTGAGTGAGGAACATCATTCTATTCTGAAGAGATCAAAGTGTGTTACAGTACAGGAAAGAAATAAATTTATGTTTACAAAGAAATATGTTTATTCAGAAAGGTGAAGATTTTCTTCGTAGGGTTTAATGTACATAAATATAGCTAAGCCATATGAAATGGTATGAAAGGTGACGGTTGATAAATTTCACGTGCAGTATTTTTTCAAATGTCCGCACAGCAAAAAGAAAAAAAATAAAGAATTAAAACAAGCTTTGCATTTATTCATCGATGACAACTGGTGCTTCATTTCAAGAATATGGCAGTAGAAAATTCGCAATTCAAGTCTTTAGACTTTGCTAATAATACACATGAAATGGAGTTAATCTTATTTTCACACTGTCTTAATAAGTACCGTTTCCAATACTGAAGGGGAAAGTATGACTCGAAATGAATGAAATACAAACCACAATGCGATTTGAACTGCGAACGTAGATGAACAAAAATAAACGCCCGTCTCTAAATTTTACTACTCTAGATAATAAAAGTATCTTATTTAGGCACAAATCCAATAAGTTTTGTGATAGACTGGGCGATACAATCGACCCAAGTACTTTCCCAAAAGGATGAAAGCAAAGTTGACTTGAGTGGCATTTGAAACCCGAAAATAAAGAATCGGAGCAAATATAGTAAACCATTTTTAGTTTCGAGTTTCTAACGATTCTGCCAGCTTACCACCTTTCTCTGAATAGTTTATGCATTTCAGCATCCACAGGTTGGGTTGTACGTGGATATGTCGTAAACACCATCTTCGTATTTCATTCATAGTTTGACAGCGAAGATGTAAACTCTACGGTAGCAACAAATTGCCAACAGTTAACTTTCTCCATTATCCTACTAACCGCCACTCACGATATAACAATAGGGTGGTACTACAAATAATTGATTGAATATTTGAACATATTTGGTTGCGAAGATCCTCACGTTGCATTCTATATCGTTTTTTATTCATTATATATTTGAAATAAGAAGGGAAGAAGTTTGGCAGAATTGGAACATCGCCAGACAAAATTACTTTGCCGTGTGTTTTACGTTTCTTTACTTCCGAGTTCAAACCTTACGAAGGTCAAATCTTTTCTGATGCAAATAAAGTATAAATCTAATATTGAAATCAATGCATTTCACGTTATTCTATTGTCTTCCAGTGCCTCAGTTACAAATCAAGTTGCCAAGTCAAATTACAGCCGATTAAAATATCCAATTTTATCTGGGACGATTGAATTTATATATGTGAGTGTTTATGAATAAGTTTCTATACATACAGATATTTGTATGTAATGATCTATGCTTGTGTGTACAAATATATATATGTGTGTGTGTGTGTGTAGGTTGGGTAGCACAAATGGTATTAACAGAACCCAAAACAGGAACAAAAAGAGAATCTTAGTCACCAGAAATTACAAAGTGACTGAATGGCCGAAATTTTTAATACTTGCTCGAACGTTTCCATATGGCACTGTAGAGAGTTCTAGGTCACACCAAAAGACATATGCTTGACTCTTAGGAATAAATTCCTGGGTAGGATAAACCCAGGTTTCACTGATTTTCATAGAAAATACGTTTCTGCCTCAGCACCCTCGAACAACCTTTAAATGAAGTTACTCGGGTATTCATTTGTTCCCTTTTACAGTCTGTAGTAATCCATGATGGTGAAGGAGGATAGTTAGTACGGCATTATGATCCATGGTTAATATGCAGCAATAAACCTAATAGAAATTGATTGCTCTTGGATCACCAGTTCTTACTATGTATGCAGAGTTGCAACATTTGCAGCTGTCGAAAGTTGTTCGCGTCATAAAATTAAATTTTCCAATAAATCGCTTCCTTAGATTTCCTTGGAACTACAGATGATGTTTGGTCTGTGGAAATAAACTGAATGAGAACTGCTTAGCATGCCTGCATTACATGGTATAAATTGCTAATGGTTGCAATTTATATTTGAAACACCGTGAAGACCTAAAGCATTTCCGCTCAGGCGTGACGGTTCGCTAAGCAGTTTGCTTCTCAGCCACCTGGTTCCAGGTTTAGTTCCGCCGCGTGACACCTTGGGCAAGTGTCTTCTGCTATAGCTTCGGGCTGACCGAGGCCTTGTGAATGGATTTGGTAGATGGAAACTAAAAGAGACCCAACACACACACACACACACACATACACACACATACACACACATTTGTTTTTGTTTTTCCCCCAGCCGGTGTTGGTTTGTTTACGTCCCCATTACTAGTTCGGCAAAAGGGCCCGATGGAATAAATAGCAGACTTTATAAAGATGAGTACTGGAAGGGGCTGGGGTGGTGATCCACGTGACTAAAAATTCATCAGGACGGTGCTCCAGCATGGCCGCAGTCTAATAATTGAAACAAGTAAAAAGTAAAAGATAAATATTTACTCGAATCCAAGCAAACACTGGCAACTACTGAACGACACAATAATTACAGATACAAGGAAAACCGTCTGGTATTTTATTTAGTCTAGTCATGGAGGTAAACGAAAACCCTCAAAGAGACTGCAAATGCTAGGCTTTACTAATGATTTCACTTGCCAAAATCATGGTCACAGCACTGCAAAAACCACTTCTTAAAAGCTAACCTAAAGTTCAGCTCGCAATAGGATTGTGTTGTTACTACTTATTAAAAAGTCTCTCGACTGATAGATAGGCTTGAGGTCACACACCAATGCATTTCAATAGATAGGCTTGAGGTCACACACCAATGCATTTCAATAGATAGGCTTGAGGTCACACACCAATGCATTTCAATTTATAGCCCATAAACACACTGTATTTTCATTCTCCATCCTTTCACTCCTACTTAAATAGCCTCTGCCCGTTTGTGTTCACTAGATGCATATGTGGAGGCACGTGGCCTTGTGGTTAGAGCAGCGGACTCACGGTCGAGGGATCGCGGGTTCGTATCTCAGACAGGACGATGTGTGTGTTTATGAGCGAAACACCTAAGCTCCACTCGGCTCCAGCAGAAGGCAATGGCGAACTTCTGCTGACTCTTTCCTCCTGCATCTTACAGCTCACCTGCGACAGACTGGCGTCCCGTCCAGGTGAGGGACCTATACGCCAAGGAAACCGGGAAAACGGCCCTTATTAGCCAGGCATGGCTCGAAAAGGAACAAACAAACAGATGCATATCAAGTCCAAACCCACCAAGGCACTCAGCTCTCCTCCGTTTATTACTTATACAGGATGCGGCAGAAAGGTTAATAAAAAACAAACATGAAGATGCATGAAAACACTTTGTATTTCTATGAAGTTCATTAAATGCATTTTTCTGTTTGTTTCAGACCGTGCCCATCATGACTTGAAGTGGAGAATTTCATTTTTTTCTTGAACCTTTGGAATCGGGGCATTCTTTCTGCCGCACCCTGTATTTCCTTACAACATGCTTCACACTAACCACTGTGCTCAGTCCTTTTGAGTCCTTTTTTTTTTCATTCTGGAGATACCGAAATACAGAGGTCGAAGATGATCCTCAACTGTCAAAATCTCATCAGTCACAAAAGGGATCCTATGGTTACAAGAACAACTTTTTGCTCAACTTAACCATTTAAAACAAGAGTAAGTAACCTTTCTAGCATTTACACAAAATACAACTGAAACATGTTTTTAAACATCCAAGGTCAATGAATTTTGATGTCCTTATCATGAGTGCGTATGTGTGTGTGTGTGTGTGTGTGTTGTGTGTGTGTGTGTGTGTGTGTGTTGTGTGCGTGTGTGTGTGCGTGCGTGTTTATCCAAGGGAAGGAGCAATATTAAAGAGAAATGATTGATGATAAGATTAGAAAATGAGGATTAAGATTTCGCCTCACGTGTGTATACCTACCTACATACACACAATAACTCTACATAAGTATGTATATATATATATATATATATATGTGTGTGTGTGTGTGTGTGTGTGTATATACGCGTGTGCATGTATGTTAATATACGTATTAGGCGGCGAGCTGGCTGAATCGGTAGCCTGTCGGGCAAAAAAGCAGCTTTTCGTCCGTTATTACATTTTGAGTTCAAATTCCGCCGAGGTCGAGTTTGCTTTTCATCCTTTCGGGGGTCGATACAATAAGTACCAGTTGAACACTGGGATCAATGTAATCGACTTACCCTCTCCTCCTAAACTGCTGGCCTTGTGCCGAAATTTGAAACCAATATTCAAAGATATACATGTATGTTAAATAGCTGTATAATTCACTTCAGATTTATTTCATAAGGTGTCAACATTTTAGTGAGACAAGTGCGACCTGTTCAGTGATATAGTTCCATTGTAAAATAGAATACTAATTTATCCAGGAAAAGTTTTATGTCTCGTGTATTTAATACAACGCATACCATCTTATATGGGCCAATCTTTTTCGAGAAGCAGACCGCATGAGACATGCCACATCATCAGGTGGCTCAAAATACTAAAACAAGTCAAGATAACTTTTCGTTGGTGTGCCATCCAGTAAGTTTCGCAGGCCACAGTTTACTTATGACTGTTCTATAGTGGAGATGCGTGGTTTAGTGATTAGGGTTCTGGATTCAGGATCGCAAGATTATGGTTTCGATTCCTGGACCGGGAGCCGCGTTGTGCTCTTGAACAAAAAACTTCATTTCACGCTGCTCCAGTCTACTTAGCAGGCAAAATCAAATAACTCTGCGACGAACCGATGGGGAATTTGTACGCCTTGGAAACCAGGAAACCGGCCCTTGTGAGTCGGCAGACTGGAGAAGATAACTTTCCTTTTTAACTTTATGACTGATCTATTGTCTCAAACTAAGCCAACGTGTGTCGCTGAAATAGGATTGATGGAAATTGTAATTTAGATGTGCAGCTATGTGGTATACTGTGTCGTAGTGACTCTGCCTGAGAATTACGTCCAGGGTACACGTGACTGTGGAATGCTCATCTACTGAGTCCTCATCCTGAAACAGGAGAGATTCATCACTACTACTAACACGCACGCACACTCACACATACAAAGACACATGCGCGCGTGCACACACATCTATCTATCTATCTATCTATCTATCTATCTATCTATCTATCTATCTATCTATCTATCTATCTATCTATCTATCTATCTATATAAAGCTGAAGTTGTCTGTGTGTGGCAGGTTTGATAGCCTTCAACTAACACTATTTCCTCCGAGACCCTGCAGCGCAAGTTGACCAAAATTGAGAGTATGATAGAAGAAGGCGTACTCTTTATTCCTTAGAAGATAAAATTCAAATCAGACCATGTTAAGACCAAAAATTCTTTACATCGAAAAAAGGTGCTTTTTATTCTATGTAAATCCCTATTTTTTACGTTTTTTTGACTTCCGTGTCGCCATTTTTCGGTGTATTTCAACCAGAAAAATGTTCACTTAAAGAGAATAACAAGCTACATAACGCAAAATTTTTACTTTTCAAAAATTCCAATTCTAAAGAGTCGAAACAAACTCGAGCAACGCCGGGCTATACTGCTAGTATTTTTATAAAGAAAACTTCGCTGTGAACTTCGTCAATATAACTGGACTAACAATGGTGCAAAGCTCAAAGCCATTTAACTCGAGATTGACGGCACCTCTTTTAAGATAAATGATTATAACGCGTAGCGTATTTGAAAATCGACTTACTGCGTTAGTGGCATTAGCTGCTCCCGAATGTGCCGATAGATAAGTGATACTTCAACTCGAATTTGTTTGAGAAGATACGTGATATCGAAGTCGCTGATTAAATTCATTTCTGCCCTTCACCATCTAACTATGAGAAGCTCGTCGAAAAGTTGAGATGTTGATTAATCATCACAGTGAGGCGAAATCTTAATCCTCATTTTCTAATCTTATTTTACATCAATCATTTCTCTTTAATATTGCTCCTTCTCTTGGATAAACACGCACGCACACACACGCACGCACGCACACACACACACACACACACACACACACACACCACACACACACACACACACGCACACACACATATATATATACACACATGCGCACACACACTTATATACATATCTATCTATCTGTCTATCTGTCTAACTCTCTGACTGTCTGTTTTTCTATCTTTCTTTCTATCTATCTATCTATCTATCTATCTATCTATCTATCTATCTATATATCTGTCTGTCTGTCTGTCTGTCTGTCTATCTATCATCTATCTATCTATCTATCTATCTATCTATCTATCTATCTATCTATCTATCTATCTATCTATCTATATATATACATACACACACGCACGTATATATGTATGTATATATATTTCTTTACTACCCACAAGGGGCTAAACACAGAGGGGACAAACAAAGACAGACAAACGGATTAAGTCGATTACATCGACCCCAGTGCGTAACTGGTACTTAATTTATCGACCTCGAAAGGATGAAAGGCAAAGTGGACCTCGGCGGAATTTGAACTCAGAACGTAACGGCAGACGAAATACTGCTAAGCATTTCGCCCAGCGTGCTAACGTTTCTGCCAGCTCACCGCCTTTATGTATGTATATATATGTATCTCTCCCCGAACCCGCCCTGTAGTCTCCCGCCTCCCTTTTCCCCTCACTTACCACCCCACGACCCTACGTCTCCAACGCACCATTCTTCGAGCTTTCCGTCATCTCCAGTCCGACCCGTCCACTTCACACCTCTTCTCTAACCGACCCCTCCCCTCTTTCAAACGAGCCCACAACCTTCGAGACCTTTTGGTCCATAGCTCCTTCCCTGACCCTACCTCCCCTGCTCCCGCCCACGTTGCCGCACTTGCCCTTACCTCTCCAACACCACCCGCCTCACTAGCACCCACCATCGACCCTATCCCATCATCCACTCCTTCACCTGCACCTCCAGCAATATTATCTATTGCATCTCTTGCTCTCTCTGCAATTCCTTGTACATCGGACAAACGGGACGCCGCTTGGCTGACCGGTTCGCGGAACACCTTCGTGACATCCACCTTGCGAACGACACACCGTCTCACGCCATTTCCGCTCCACCGGTCACTCCTTGCAACACCTATCTGTGTTCGGTTTGTCCTTACACAGAGGCCATCCGGATTCCCGTTTGCGCCGTGAACAGGAATTAATCTTCTCTCTTCGCTCTTATACGCCATTTGGTCTCAACTCTCCCCCCTCCTCATCTAACCTCACCCCCTCCTCACCTATCCTTTCTCCCCCGACCCCTACTTCTTCAGTCCTTCATCCTTTCACCCCTACTCCCCTTCCCTTCTTCCCTCTTTCTCCCTCCCTCTTCCCCTTCCCTCTGCTCCCTCACTCCCTCTCTCCCCTTCTCTCTCCCCCTCTTTCCTCCTTCATCCCCCTCATCCCCTTCCTTCTCCCCCATCCTATCCTCTCCCCCATTCTCCTCCCCCTCCTCTTCCCCTCCCCTTCTCTCCCCCCTCTTCTCCCCTCCCCCTCTTCTCCTCACTACACCACATGACTTTACACATCACATCACATATGATGTGCCATACTAATACACACACCAACTAATACATACTAATACGTAGTAATACATACTAGTACATACTAATACTTACACCACCCTATACATACACACGTCCAGACCCCGCATACGCACTTATACTCTCTCACACACACACACCTATACATACCAATACGTACTAATACATACTAATACATACTAATACATACACCAACCCCATACATACGCACGTCCAGACCAATCTTACGCACTAATACTCTCTCATACACACACACACACACACACACACACACACACACCCTTATACATACTAATACATACACCAACCCTATACATACACACATCCAGACCCCTCCCACGCACTTTTAGCTGGTCCCTCAACCCTTTTATCAACCCCATTATCTCCCCTTATTTCGCTCTCGCGTCTCATGTTTGATCTTTGACCTCTGGCCGAAATCAGATCGCCATGTTGATTCGTTAGCTACTGCACGCATTTTTTTTCTCTCCTTCTTTCTGTGTTTTTCTCTCTCTGTGTATCTTTCTGTTGAAGAGCGTAGGCTCGAAACGTTAAAGACTTGTTTTATTTATATTTCCTGAGCGCCATACTAATACAATTGTTCGTTTGTTTTCCACCTGCCTTCGTCTTTTGTTTATTTTCATAAAGCTTCCCGTTATATATATACACACATACATATAGGCGTAGGAGTGACTGTGTGGTAAGTAGCTTGCTTATGAACCACATGGTTCCGGGTTCAATCCCACTGCGTGGCACCTTCGGTAGGTGTGTCTTCTGCTAATAACCTCGGGCCGACCAAAGCCTTGTGAGTAGATTTGGTAGACGGAAACTGAAAGAAGCCCGTCGTATACATGTATATATTTATGTATATATGTGTGTGTATGCTTGTGTGTCCCCCCAACATCGCTTGACAACCGATTCTGGTGTGTTTACGTCCCAGTAAGTTAGCGGTTCGGCTAAAGAGACCGATATAATAAGTACTAGGCTTACAAATTTTTGCTCGACTAAAGGCTGTGCTCCAGCATGGCCACAGTCAAACGACTGAAACAAGTAAAAGAATAAAAGAAAAATAATAAATACATACATACATACATACATACATACATACATACATACATACATACATGATATTCAATTGACCAAATTATAATATTCTGCAATACTATTGCGTACAATATCAATGAAAGATGAAACAAAAAAAATTCCCAAAAAGCATTTGAACTTCCGGCGGTGAAGTAACCAAAGAGCATCTAATTTTAACTTTCCGTTCTAACGGCCATACATTTATTATTGCTGTGTGTATTAACGTTATTGTCTCGAATTCTCTCGACCATTTTCATAATGGAGGCTTGCTGTTGTTTGGTTGCTTGTTTATCTCAACCATTCAGCTTGCCAAATAGTGGTTTAGAATTGAAGACGAATTACCAGAATCTCCAGTGAATAGGCTGCGTGTGTAGGATTCTTAAATATTCATTCCTTTCAAATTCAATGATTGTTGATTTCTTTATCCTGTCACAATTAATTATCGTGTAAATGATTTATGTAACTTTTATATAGTTCTATTAAACAAAAGACGTTATTCTCAAATGACCGTTGATGTGAAAAGTCTTCGTAAATTAAGACAATAAAGCTGATACAAATGAGTAGAAAATTGTGCTTTCCTCTGTTTAGATCAATCGACCAACGAATGAGAAAGTCTGGTAACATAGCAATTTAACATCTTAATGTTGAACAGCGAATATTGATGTTACAAGAAGCAATTAAGCAGGAAAAGAATATATAAGCACCATTATTCAACTCTAAATGGTTTAAGGTAGAGTACAAAACTTAGTTACAAAGAGTTGCTATTAGAATACTTAAATCTAAAAGTAATATATCAACTATATAGTAACTACTAAAACCAGTTATGTGCATAACACCAAGGACACACCTCTATTAAATTATACACATTGAAATCAATGTTTTAAATTTCTTTGTAGAATGACATATGTTTCCTGGCTTGAAAGATTTAGCAAAGTTGACAGCAATATGTTATGTAGTCATGTACTATCATATTTAAGATGTTCATGTACAGAGAAGCGGGTGGGGTGGGGTGGGGTGTGCGACTGGCGCTGTCGTAAAAATGGTAGATTTGTTTTTCAGTGAACGTTTCGGCATTCTCTGCTGTGAGTTCAAATCTATCTTAGGTTAACTTTTTGTAGGCGTAGGCGTGGCTACATGGTAAAGAGTTTAAATGCCACCCACATGGATCTTGGTTTAGTCCCACTGCGTGCCACCTTGATCAAGTGTCTTCTGCTATAGCTTCGGATCAGCCAAAGCCTTGTCAGTGCATTTGGTACATGAAAACTGAATGAAACCCGTCATACATACATATATATATATATATATATATATATATATATATATATAATATATATATGTATATATTATATATATATATATATATAATATATATATATATATATATATATAATATATATATATATATATATAATATATATATATATATATATATATATATATATATATATATACATATATATATGTATACTGTATATATATATATATATATATATATATATGTATATATATATACTGTATCTCCCTATATATATATATGTATATATATATATAAATTCTTTTATTCTTTTACTTGTTTCAGTCATTTGACTGCGGCCGTGCTGCAGCACGGCCTTGAGTCGAACAAATCGACCCCAGGACTTATTCTTTCTAAGCCTAGTACTTATTCTATCGGTCTCTTTTGTCAAACCGCTAAGTTACGGGGACGTAAAAACACCAGCATCGGTTACCAAAACCACTCAGAAGACTTTGGTGGGCCAGAGACGGGAAATGGAATATACGAGTAACTTTATTGCTCACAACGATCGTTTCGACGCATCTTGCATTGATCCCTCGCGGATCGGATACTGTGCAGCTTGTTGTGGTGCATCTGTCGGTGCAGACGCTTCTCCTCGGGTGATGCCATAAGGGTTATCTCATTAAACAAATACAACATGCCGTTAGCGACAGTATGTTTAAGCCTTCGAGCAGGAATCCCACTCGCAAGAGATCAATGTAAGGTGCGTGGAAACGATCATTGTGAGTCATAAATTTTCTCGTATATTTCATTTTCCATCATTTGTAATATATTCAACGTACCCTAACGAATCCCTGAGGAAGATCCAGCGACGATGGTGCAAATATCGTGGATGACGTCAGGTAGCTATTGACTGTGAACGTGATTCATCGGTTTACTACTAGGAACGTACCCAGCACTTAAATATTTATACAAACACGCGCGCGGGCAATATAATGTCCTGTTCTGTGATAGGAAATTCAACAAAGAAAGTATTCCCTCGGCCTTCTGTTTCTTTCGCTTTTCTTCTCTTATTTAATTTTTCAGTTCGTTATAATATGTGGTTTGTGCCTGATGAATATGTTTGAGATATTTCTCAACATATGAAACTACGAGTAGCACCTAAAGACATGTATTATGCCCTTTAAATAAATAATACATATATATATATCAATGTAGGGACACGGTATTTCGTTATGCAGCTATGATATATTACAAAGTACCGCATTTTAACAGGTATAAGGAACCCCTTTTTGTCAAAAATTATGTTCAAAAAGTATGGGAGTTTCTTATACATCGATAGTATTATAATCTCTTTACAAAACCTTTTTTCCAAATTTGAAGCCTCAAAATTAGGGGTATCCTTATATACGAGGATTCCTTATACAAGTTAAAATACGGTATATTAAACGTTTTTATACGTCAGTACCTTGTACTACTGTGTTAGCAGTGCTATTACATCACTTGTTAAGGTTATCTCTACGGATCTTTTTATAGAAATTTTAGCCAACACTTTGTGCATGTATGTGTGTGCGTGCGCGTGTGTATGTGTGTGTATGTGTCTGTGTGTTTTCCCCATCACCGCTTGTCAACCGGTGTTGCTGTATTTACGTCCCCGTAACTTAGCAGTTCGGCAAATGTGACCGATAGAATAAATACCAGACTTGAAAGAAAATAAAAGTATTTAGTTTGATTCATTCGACTAAAAATTCTTCAAAGCGGTGTCTCAGCATGACCGCAGTGTAATGGCTGAAACGAGTTAAAGATTAAAGATTAAAAAAAGAAAAAGTTCCATATTAGACTGTACAGGAACCGGCCAAATATGATTTTACATAACTAAATTTCATTTAACGCTGCTTATTGTGCCGCTAATTAATATAATGATTTATTGCATTTCTGACGATGCACATGACTAGCTCGAATAAATTACGTTTCTTTTTTTCTATAATGAATTTTTTTTTACAATTATCCGGAATCTCAGAAAGGTATTTAGCATTACTCATGTCATTATGCTTGAAGTATCTTAAAATAATTGCATAGGCACAGGCATGGCCGTGTGGTAAGAAGCTTGCTTTCCAGCCATATGGTCCCTGGTTCAGTCTCACAGCTTAGTAGCTTGGGCAAGTGTCTTCAGCTATAATCTCGAACTCACAAAATCCTTGTGAATGAATTTGGTAGATGAAAACTGAAAGAAGCCACCACACACACACACACACACACACACACCTATGTGTGTATGTCATTTTGTTTTTGTCCCTCCATCGCTTGACAAACGGTGTTGGTGTGTTTATGTCCCTGTAGCTTAGCAGTTCAGCATGAAAAACTGATAGAATAAGTACTAGGCTTAAGTAAATAAGTCCTGGGATCAATTCTTTTCAACTAATTGCGGTGCTCCTGCATGGCCGTACTCAGATGAATAAAGCAAGTAAATAGTAAAAGCTGCATAAACTTTTCTGCAAATGTCATGCACTTATACACACACATACGCGCGTGCGTATGTGTGTGTATAAGTGCATGAGTGTGTGCGTCTGTGCGTGTGTGTGTACGTGTGTCTGTGAATGTGTGTCTGTGAATGTGTGTCTGTGAATGTGTGTGTGTGTGTCTGGTAAGTGATTTTATCGAATAAAAGAAAACAGATGGAACATACACATAACAGAATTTAGACACCCATGTTTAAAAATTATATCTAGCATTCGTATAGTAACAGTTAAAAGTACGCATGCGTATGGCTCAGTGGTTAGAGCGGTGTGCACACAATCATGAGGTCGTGAGTTCGATTCCCGAACCAGGTTGTGTTGTGTTCTTGGACAAGACACTTTATTTCACGTTGCTTCAGTTCACTCAGCTGTAGAAATGAGGTGCGACTGCACTGGTGCCAAGCTGTATCGGCCCCTTTGCCTTTTGTCTTGGATAACATCAGTGGCGTGGAGGGAGGAGGCTGGTATGCGTGGGCAACTGATGGTATTCCCTAAACAACCCATTGCCCGGACTTGTGCTTTGGAGGGAAACTTTCTCGGTGAAACTCCATGAACATTCATAATCGAAGGGGGTCTTTACTCTTTACTCATATTGAACAAATACTCTTTTCTACTCTAGGCACAAGTCCCAAAATTTGGGGGGGAGGGGGCCAGTCGATGTGATCGACCCCAGTACGCAAGTGGTTCTTAATTTATCGACCCCGAAGGATGAAAAGCAACTCAGAACGTGAAGACAGGCAAAATACCTATTTCTTTACTACCCGCAGAGGGGCTAAACCCAGAGGGGACAAACAAACGGATTAAGTCGATTACATCGACCCCAGTGCATAACTGGTACTTAATTTATCGACCCGAAAGGATGACAGGCAAAGTCGACCTCGGCGGAATTTGAACTCAGAACGTAAAGGCAGACGAAATACCGCTAAGTATTTCACCCGGCGTACTAACGTTCTTATTTCTTTACTGCCCACAAGGGGTTACATAGAGAGGGGAGAAACAAGGACAGACAAAGGGATTCGGTCGATTATATAGACCCCAGCGCATAACTGGCACTTATTTAATCGACCCTAAAGGATAAAAGGCAAAGTCGACCTTGGTGGAATTTGAACTCAGAACGGACCGGCAGACGAAATACTGTTAAGCGTTTCGCCCAGCGTGCTAACCACTCTGCCAGCTTGCCGCCTTCTTTATTGAACAAATATTAATGCAGACATGATACCTATTGGGAAAATTATTGACAGGCAGACAAATGCTATGCACTTATTAAACCATGTACATGAAGAGATTATAAAAAATAAGGGTTATAAAAGCATTAGGCATAAAAGTAAAGTTGAGATACATTTCAAAAATACGAGCCCAAAAATTCAATGAAATAACCAATTGTATTAAACGCTTCAGAACTGCGAGATGTGCAAAGGTATGGCTTTGCGAGTTTAGTGTTACATATTGCATTGTATATAAGCTTAAAATTCAAAAACTCATTGCATCAAATAATACACAATCTATTTTTCATTCCTTCTTTTTGAAATTTTTATTCTATTATATTTACATATTTTTATATTAACTTGTCTCTAGTTGTATTCAATGCTTTATATATGTGTGTCCGTATATGTATGTGAAAGTGTGTGCGTGCACCGCACACACACACACACACAACACACACACACACACACACCTATGTGTGTATGTCATTTTGTTTTTGTCCCTCCATCGCTTGACAAACGGTGTTGGTGTGTTTATGTCCCTGTAGCTTAGCAGTTCAGCATGAAAAACTGATAGAATAAGTACTAGGCTTAAGTAAATAAGTCCTGGGATCAATTCTTTTCAACTAATTGCGGTGCTCCTGCATGGCCGTACTCAGATGAATAAAGCAAGTAAATAGTAAAAGCTGCATAAACTTTTCTGCAAATGTCATGCACTTATACACACACATACGCGCGTGCGTATGTGTGTGTATAAGTGCATGAGTGTGTGCGTCTGTGCGTGTGTGTGTACGTGTGTCTGTGAATGTGTGTCTGTGAATGTGTGTCTGTGAATGTGTGTGTGTGTGTCTGGTAAGTGATTTTATCGAATAAAAGAAAACAGATGGAACATACACATAACAGAATTTAGACACCCATGTTTAAAAATTATATCTAGCATTCGTATAGTAACAGTTAAAAGTACGCATGCGTATGGCTCAGTGGTTAGAGCGGTGTGCACACAATCATGAGGTCGTGAGTTCGATTCCCGAACCAGGTTGTGTTGTGTTCTTGGACAAGACACTTTATTTCACGTTGCTTCAGTTCACTCAGCTGTAGAAATGAGGTGCGACTGCACTGGTGCCAAGCTGTATCGGCCCCTTTGCCTTTTGTCTTGGATAACATCAGTGGCGTGGAGGGAGGAGGCTGGTATGCGTGGGCAACTGATGGTATTCCCTAAACAACCCATTGCCCGGACTTGTGCTTTGGAGGGAAACTTTCTCGGTGAAACTCCATGAACATTCATAATCGAAGGGGGTCTTTACTCTTTACTCATATTGAACAAATACTCTTTTCTACTCTAGGCACAAGTCCCAAAATTTGGGGGGGGGGGCCAGTCGATGTGATCGACCCCAGTACGCAAGTGGTTCTTAATTTATCGACCCCGAAGGATGAAAAGCAACTCAGAACGTGAAGACAGGCAAAATACCTATTTCTTTACTACCCGCAGAGGGGCTAAACCCAGAGGGGACAAACAAACGGATTAAGTCGATTACATCGACCCCAGTGCATAACTGGTACTTAATTTATCGACCCGAAAGGATGACAGGCAAAGTCGACCTCGGCGGAATTTGAACTCAGAACGTAAAGGCAGACGAAATACCGCTAAGTATTTCACCCGGCGTACTAACGTTTCTTATTTCTTTACTGCCCACAAGGGGTTACATAGAGAGGGGAGAAACAAGGACAGACAAAGGGATTCGGTCGATTATATAGACCCCAGCGCATAACTGGCACTTATTTAATCGACCCTAAAGGATAAAAGGCAAAGTCGACCTTGGTGGAATTTGAACTCAGAACGGACCGGCAGACGAAATACTGTTAAGCGTTTCGCCCAGCGTGCTAACCACTCTGCCAGCTTGCCGCCTTCTTTATTGAACAAATATTAATGCAGACATGATACCTATTGGGAAAATTATTGACAGGCAGACAAATGCTATGCACTTATTAAACCATGTACATGAAGAGATTATAAAAAATAAGGGTTATAAAAGCATTAGGCATAAAAGTAAAGTTGAGATACATTTCAAAAATACGAGCCCAAAAATTCAATGAAATAACCAATTGTATTAAACGCTTCAGAACTGCGAGATGTGCAAAGGTATGGCTTTGCGAGTTTAGTGTTACATATTGCATTGTATATAAGCTTAAAATTCAAAAACTCATTGCATCAAATAATACACAATCTATTTTTCATTCCTTCTTTTTGAAATTTTTATTCTATTATATTTACATATTTTTATATTAACTTGTCTCTAGTTGTATTCAATGCTTTATATATGTGTGTCCGTATATGTATGTGAAAGTGTGTGCGTGCACCGCACACACACACACACACACACACACACACTCACACACACACACACATACACACACATACGATGTACTTCTTTCAGTTTTCGTCTACCAAATCCACTAATACGGTTTGTCCAAAGTGCCACGCAGTACGACTGAAGCCAGAACCATGCAATTTGGAAGCAAAATCCTCACCACATAGCCACGCCTGCGCTTACATAAACACATATACGCACACACATATAAACGCATATATGCGCACCTACGTACGTGTGTGTGAAAGCTAGTGAGTGTACACACGCACACACACACACGCACACACCACACACACACACACACACACACACAATCACATTCATATAACTGTACATATAATTATATAATTATACAAAATATGTCTCTATTCTTTAATTTGAAATATTCCAAATTACTGTTAATTTCATTCATGTTTCTAGGCTATTGATCCTGACTTGAAATTTAATTCATAATTAAAAATCGAAACATAACAATGACTATCGATTTGAATGTCTATTTCCACGTTAGTATCCAATAAATATTAATAAATCGATTACAATTGGTAGTTTCTTTATATTCAGCTTACTTTTCGAGTTAGCTTTATATATTCTCATATTTTAGACCCTCTTTTTGTCTTTAAAACTTTTTCACCATGAAATTAAACCCCTTCATATTGCGTATGTTTATGGTTTATACGGTTTTAGTTATTCCTCATGTCGTGTGTTGCTGGTCTTTATCACACGATGATGGATTATGCTGTTTTGCTACAAGAACTAACTCAGCATTTTTTCCCAGATAGAGTATAGCTAAGGATACTCTGTGAAATGTGTCCTTCACCCATTTAATTATAATGTTTGATTAGAAAATGATACGTCAATTACATTTTTGCTGTTTGAGCAACTCTCTCCTAGTTTCTTAAGTATGGTTCCATACATTTATTTACAGTAATCACTTGCCATATCGCGGTTCGCCTATCGCGCCCTCAGTACATCGCGGATTTTTCTGGCTAATATATGTAAATTTATATCGTGAACTCCTCAGTACATCGCGGGTTTTTGCGGCCGATAGGTATTTATATTTTTTTAGATTTTAATTATTTCTGTGGTAATATAAGCAATTTCACGCCTAAAAGTTAATGAATTAATAAATAAAAATACGGTAAATGTTAAAATAAAAATACGGTATAATATTAAAAGAAAATACGTGATGTACTGTAGATGAGTAAACAAGGAATCGCACATACTGTAAGGAAAACGAGACTTGGGAAACGAGTGTGGTGTTGCTTTGCATTTATAAAAAAATAAATATATTGCTTACTGCCATATCACGTTGAAAGCAGCGGTTCTCGTCCGATCACCGAAGTTAAGTAACGTCGAGTCTAGTTAGTACTTAGATGGGTGACCGCTTGGGAAACTCAGGTGCTGTAAGGGTCACACATTTTTTAACGGCAGTGCATCAGCATGACCGCAGCTCTGAGCTGAAACTAGAGAGAAAAAATATACAAATTATAAAAATAATAATAAAAATATACGATATAGTACTGTTTCTACATTGCAGATTTTGACCTATCGCGGAGGGCGGGGTTGGAACGTAAAACCCGCGATATCCGAGGGATTACTGTATATCGTAGCAGTGACAGTTGTAATGGTGGAGAAGTGCGATACAAGAGGAACGTAGAGGTAATTATTCTGGTTTTTATAAGTAATGGTAATACGGGGTGGAAGTCAGGTGCTAATGTCTAATCTGTTGGAGATGTTTGTGGAGTTGTTGGCAGTTACATAAGCAGTCTTTCATCTTGTATCTTTTACTTGCCTCAGTCATTGTTAGACTGTGGCCATGATGGAGTAAAACTCCTTGAAGAATTTTTTATTTTAAGCCTGGTACTTATTCTATCCAACTGTGTTTGCAATGTATTTGAATGTCGTCGTTCATGTATTCATGCGATGGAAAAAGTGTTTTTCTAATGATGTAATGTCTCCACCAATCAATTACAAAATTCGTTGGAAACAGCTGTAGTGAATTGATACATTACCCATCTGTTGTTATTTATTCGTTTATTATCGCCTTTATCAGAACCTGCTCCTTGCATAAATCTGAAGTAAAATATGGACCGTACATTTATTACAATGTGCGTCTCTTAATTAACCTCAGAGCTATTACTATACTCAGTCGGGTACAGTTAATTGTATATATAACCCGAATATCCTTCTGCCTGTACTTCGGCCGCCTCATATATATTCATCTATATTTGTTGTGTAAACATTTTCCTTTTCGACTCGATCCGGTGCCTTCCATTAAGTACCTGATACACTTGAATCCTGATCTATTACACACACACACACACACACACACACACCACACACACATATGCATCCAGTGTGATATGTAGCTACTGCGAATATAATGCAGTATTATGAAATTTAACAAAAAAAAAGAAAGAAAGGAAAAGTGAAATCGCATTTAAAGAAATAGCCTGTGTATTATATGCAGATGTGGTTAACAAAGTAATACAGTGGTGCCAAATCTACGATGTTATCTGTAAATTAGAAGAAGAGGAAGTAAGTTGAAACGATTAACCGAAAGATGGCAGTTATTTGAGAGTTGATGTTCAGGAGACAACCTGATGCAATCGTGTAATACAATGTAAGTTTCAACTTCTTTGCAATCTGACGCTTTCCTAATGCCTCCTTGTATTTTGCCGCTTTATTCATTAATGTGGCATTCGTTATACATGTATACACACACATACATGTGTACACGCAAACAAATATGTAAAATTATATACATACGTACAGTCATAAGTATATACATACAATACATATGTACATATGTATATATATATGTATATATATATATATGTATATATATGTGTGTGTGTGTGCTTGTGTGTGTATGAGTGTGTGTGTGCATATGTATATATGTATATAAATGTGTGTGTGTGTGCATATGTATGTATGTATGTATGTATGTATGTATGTATGTATGTATGTATGTATGTAAATGTGTGTGTGTGTGTGTGTGTGTGTGTGTGTGCAGAAGGAAAACGCAATTACTACAGCTTTTCTACGCTGCATGAAAAGGAAATTTCATCTGTCTCCAAAATGTGTGTCAAAAATTAGAGCAAAACAAATATAAATGATGAGGACGATGGTGATGGTGTGTGAGGTGGTGGTTGTTGTTGTGGTGAAGATGGTAGTTGTGATGGAGCTAGTGGTAGTGGTGGTGGTGGTGACGAATTCGACAATGACGACTATCCTGCCAGTACTGCGACTGCTGCGTCCGCTGCTGCTGCTGCTGATGATGAGGATGGTGATGGTGATGTAGCAGTGGTGGTTGTGGAGGCGGTGGTGATGCTGGTGACTATGTCTGTGAGGACGCCGATGACAAAGACGATGCTGCTGCCGTTACTGCTGTTGCTATTGCTGTTATTACTACTGCTGCTGCTGCCTCTACTGCTGCTGCTGCTGATGATGATGATGATGATAATGACGACGACGATGATGATGATGACAAGAGGATGGGATCGACTACCCTGGCGTCTGCAGACACACACAAACTAACCGAAACACATAAATAAAAAGTTGAGGTTATTGTTTTTTTCCCTCCTTTTAAGTTCCGGAGTGAAAATAACGCCAAAATAGTTGTTTGCAAACTCTCCTTCACTATTCCTTATAACTGCAATATTATAACTAAACAGTTTTTGCTACACCTACCTGACCAAATCTTTAAGCATTATCTTTTATTTCTCTTCATTTCTTAAATATTTATTTCAGGAAACAATATTAGAGATTCTCGTTCCGTCTTCTGAAAACTGATCTGGAATATTAAAGAACGACATTTTAAACGTGAAAAGGAAGCAATTTAAAGTTTCTCTACTTTCACAGAATAAAATTTTGTGACAGTAATTACAGAAACAGGCGTTTGTTACTTTAGGAGCTGTAAATGGTAGCAGCAGCAGCAGCAGTAGTAGTAGTATTTTATTGGCCACAAGAGCCGAAAAAATATAGGACAATACAGAGACAAAGGTCATTTACACATATAAGCATTAAAGCAATAATAATTAGTTTCAAATTTTGGTACAAGGCCAGCAAATTCGAGTGAGGGGCGTAAGCCGATTCTAGTGACCCCATTGCTCAACTAGTACTTATTTTATCGGCCTCCTAAAGGATGAAAGGCAAAGCCGACCGCGGCGGAATTTGAACTTAGAACGTGAAGAAGGACAGAATGCCGCTAAGTATTTCGCCCGGCATGCTAACGATTCTGCCAGCTCGCCGCCTTCATTAAACAAATAATTATCAGCAAGAAAATTGGTTAATAACAAAATTACTCAAAAAGGGATTGTACCATCCAGGAGCAAACTCACTGGGAACCTCATCGGTCCTGGATCATCCCAAGGGACAAAGGCACCAAAGGAAGATGTCACTTTCCCGCCCGTACTCTTCAACCTATAAGTGCAAGCTCAGAGTAGGCCTACTCACCCGGGCCATCTTTGTTACATTCGCTCACATTTTAATAAATATATTTGGGAGCAGCACCCCACTCTCTGTCTGCATCTTCCTCTTTTAATGGTATTTAAAAATAGTCGAGGAAAGCTTTCAATCTCGTCTACCACACATCTTTCACCATTGACAAAAAGCAGACGACAGCTGACTATCTTCCTGGTTAAAATATGGCTGAGAGATTTTCACGATGATATCAGCCGTTAGCCGGATCTGTCATACACGCGACAGTGTCTCTACGACATAACTCCACAGCTTAAGAATGCTGGACTTGTATACGAGTGTATGTAAGATAGTTGCGGCGCCCTAAGCGCATTTAGAAATGTTTCTAATTTAAAGCACAAGTCCAACAATTTTAAGCAGACATCATCGACCCCAGTATTAGACCCGTACTTTATCTTAACAGACCTTGGAGAAATGTAAGGTAAAATGACCTCGGCGGCATTTGAACTCAGAACGTGAAAAGAAAATAGAAATATCGCAAGGTTTTCTTACCGAAGCTGTAACAATTATACCAATCCACTGAATTTAATAATAATTATAATCACAATTGGACTGGTCAAATATCTTGAAACATCTAATGACTGGATGCTAAAACTCGTTAAAAACCACGAGAGACGTAAGAAGCTTCATTCTGTCATGAAGGAGATCAAAAAGTTTATTATTGAATTCATGCATTTTATCCAGATTGAACAGCATGATGGAAGTGTGGCAACTGTTGTTGCAAAGGAGGTGAAGTCAGTGGCAAAGGAAAAAGCGTTTGAACATAGGTGAGAAGAAAACCTCTCTGCATGGCATATATGTAACCCGTGGCAAACAAGCTAATGTAGACCAGAAACACATCCATCAGTGGCTACGGAGCTCAGGGTTAAAAGCAGAGAGCGAAGGCTTTATCTTGGCTGCTCAAGGTCAGCGCTTATTGACCTGGAACTATCAAGCCAACGTGATGAAAAATAGAGTAGACCCAAAGCGCCGATACTGTAACGATAAGATTGAAACCGTGGATCACCTCACCTAATCTCTGGGTGTAAGATTTCAGCACCCGTGGAGTATAAATCTAGACATGACAGAGTTGGTCAGTATCTATCTACACTCGGCATTATAAAATCAAAACTGCTGACAAATGGTACAAGCACCATTCTGAGGCTGTAATTAAGGGAGAAAATGTAACGACTCTTTGGGACTTTCCAGGGTATACAGACTAGACCATCAAAGTTAACAAACCAGATATTGTTATGAAAGACTGAAAACAATAAATTCTGTTTATTGATGAACAATATCTCTGCAAAAAGATTTGATAAGCTCACTGAATATAAAGATTTACTAATGGAAATAGAAAAGTTGTGGTATCTCAAGACGGTTACAATACCAGTGATTGTAGGAGCATTTGGAATGATCAAAAGGGAAGTGAAAATTATTTGAGGATGATCCCTGGTTTACCGTCCATACAGGAAGT